>NC_031769.1:42922379-43082987 GCF_001522545.3 Parus major | reverse complement strand
AGGGAGGAGACTGAGGGGCGGTGGCCGCCGGGGTGGTACTTGCTTGCTGGGGAACGTCGTGTTCTGAGAGGGGCCGACAGTCAGGGGGCGGTGAAGTGCTCTTCTTGGCTCACCGTAGGCGCCTCTGGGTGACCGGCCTGCGAGGATGGCGGCGGAGCCGGGCACTAGCGCGGTGCGGCAGCAGCACCGCTTCGACCAGGACAGCCTGGAGCGGTACCTGAGCAGCCGCTTGCCCGGCTTCCCTCGGCAGCCCGCGGGCGCGCTGGCTGTCAGGCAGTACAGGTAACACAGGTGACACTGGTGACAGGTGGCTGGCTCAGCTGGCGGGGCCGCCGCCGCTCCCCTGGCCCGGGTAGGGGCGAGCAGAGGAGCCGCTCGCTGCCGCCTGCCAGGGAAAGTGGTCGGGGTAGCGCCCTTTGCTGTCGGGATGGCGGGCAGCAGCCATCAGTGGATTTTTAAGATGCATTCTGAGTTGTTCCAATTAAAAGCACGTCACAGCTCGTCCCTTGAGCTGCTGGAGAATACAAAGTTTGCGGTGGCGGCCAAAGTGACCTTTGGCATGCTCAGTCTGTGGCTGTCTGTGGGCGGGCTGTGTGTTGGGTGGACTAACCGCTGTCCTCAGAGTACACCCACTATTGTTTTATTGCCTAGACATAAATCGCAATTGATCTGCTCCATCTTCAATTGCACAGCAAATAGTGATGTTCAGAAGCACATACATGGCTTAAGAAATCAATGGTAAAAGCGTTAGGCTGTCACTATTTGTAAACAAATCCACGAGAACAGCGTAAATGTGTGCCGAGATTCCCGTTAGTGCCCGCAGAGCATTATGCGGTGTGCCAAGGAGGTGCTACACCCGGGCTCCAAAGCCTCTGTTCCATAGAGAACTGAGTTCGTTTGCATCCAGCAAATCAGTGGTGTGGCTGCACGACTTCATGTCAGGAACTAACTATTAGAAGCAAAGTTATTCCAAAAATAAGGATTCATTCCTTTGTAGCTATGGCCATAACATATCTACAGCTATCACTAAGCAACAGTGAACAATTTTTCATTGTCTTCTGATGTAAATATAAAACATTAATTCATTCAATCTCCCCTAATCTTCCTATGTACCTCAGCTGAGAAGAATTTAGGGGGTGCCTTAGGAGAAGAGCTAATAGTAAAGTCTCCTAAAATTTCGTTAGTATTTGTGCTTTTACTTTGTCTTGTAATTGTAATTACTGTTCAAGGATTCAGCTGACCTAAATTTCTTTTGTTCTGGGCAGAGTATTTGTCAGATAAGCTTTTTAAACTATTACAAACTATGCCCTAACTACTTTGGGGAGAATGGAAATGTAATGAGAGGAATGAGGGCAAAAGTTCATTTGATTTTTATTTTCCAATACCTGTCTAATCATTTATTCAACTTTGTCAGAATACATCTTAAAAATTAACCAGAATAAGGGGAGAAAAGCATGCAGATTAACTCAGAGCCATGAGGAAAATAAGGATCAATAGGTTTGATTGCAATATGATAGACAAGGTGTTATGAAGGATTTAACTGGGTTTTCCTTCTCTTTTACACGTGTGATTGAAATGTCTAATTTTCTTTATGACTCAAACATGCATGCTTTAAAATGTCACAGTTCCTATAGGCTGTCCCTTAAGCATAAACTTTGGACATGATAATCAGGCTGGCAAACAGAGGGGCTTGGTACTGGAATCAGTAATTTAATCATAGAATAGAATCATAGAGTGGTTTGGGCTGCAAGGGACCTTAAAGATCATCTTGTTCCAATCCCCTTACCATGGACAGGGACACCTTTCTCTAGACCAGGTTGTTTAGAGCCCCATCCAGCCTGATGGGCTTGAATACTTTCAGAGATGGGGCATCCACAACTTCTCTGCGCAGCCTGTTTCAGTTGAGATTTGAAAAAAACCCACAACACAAAACAGCTCTGGAGAAGATGCTTTCCTCCATCTTGCCGTTTTGTTTAGGTCTAGTCACACTTCATTTTGCAAGTATCATTTCTGTTAGAAGTTTACAAATTTGTAAGTACTTGAATTTTTGAGTAATTATAATCTTTCTCTTTGCAGCTCAGGCCAGTCAAACCCAACCTTTTACCTTGAGAAGGGTGGGCAGGCTTTTGTGCTCAGGAAGAAGCCCCATGGTCCCCTTTTACCTAGAGCACACAAGGTAAGTAACATTCTTCACTGAGCTCCATACACTTTGTATTGCAGATGAACAGTGTCTATATGTGATGGTCAAGCACATTGAAGAATGTATCCAGAAAGGCAGTGAGTTGCTGGATTATTTCCTATGTTTTGTGCTCTACATGTAATTAAACATACATTTAAACTGTACTCATTAATGTTTGGGAGGTTTTAATTGAACCTAAATTTCTGTGTCTCCTTCAGGTCGACAGAGAATATCGTGTGCAGAAAGCCTTATTTTCAGCTGGGTTTCCAGTGCCTGAGCCCCTTTTGTATTGCAGTGATGTTTCTATCATTGGAACAGAGTTTTATGTAATGCAGCATGTGAAGGTTGGTCCTCCAGTGTGAGATTCTTTCCTTCTCCCTCCTACAAGCTGCTTTTGAATTGTCTAAAACCTTTCTGTTAGAGCCTTACCCAGCATAGTATTGTGATATGAGCATAAATAATCTTCTGATATTTTAAAGAAATGCTAGCTATCAGTAATTCTCACAGATTTCAGCTTCTCCAGGGCTTATTTCACACTTTGCTGATTTTTTTAGCACAGTATTTAACCTCTTATTCTTGTTTGAGCTCTTGGAAGGATATCTTGAAATGAGGCAATATTGCTTCTGTGAAAAGCATACACAAATCAGAGGGAAAAAATTCTGTCTGTAAACTGAATCTTTGGACATCCTGGAGCCTGTATTGAAGATAGGAACTGACATAAAGTCACCTTTTCTTGAAAACAAAGCAGAATTCCAGTTTGAACACTAGTTTCAGAAAGAACACAGCATATCTCTGTCTGCACTTTGGGGGTGCTGTAGCTGAGTTGATATACTTTTTGTTAGATTTTGGTGATTTTGAGCATAAGTCTGCTGAACTGTGTCTTTTTTTCTTATCCTGTGGGAGGAGGAGTTGAATCCAGGCCTTTTCCTCTTCACAGCATCCCATTCTATCATCAGGTTCACTGGGAAATTAGAAATGTAAGTTTGTGGGCCACTTTCTGAAGATTAGGTTAACCTTCCTACAAAAAACATAAATCAAGAGTAATAGAATGTAAAGGCTGTGAAAAATTTGAAATATGTTTCTTATGTCAAAGATGGAAAATTTTACTGATTTTGATTATAACAAAGTGATTCCTTAAGAAGAAACCTTTTACATTTCTAAGTATGTAAATGTATGGTCTGTCCATTCTATGATGGTCAGCACTGCTCCCTTTTTAACAGTTGTGAAAATGGAACAACAAACCCATCTTCTAAATGTATTCAACTGCTTTTAAGGAGAAAAACAATGAATTTCGTTGGATTGTTTGAGTCTTTTTACCCACAACCCACCCATTCCACTGCCTGCCCCTCCTTTCCCCTGGGGTCTTCATTGGTATTTTTTCTGCAATTTAGCTTTTAGGGACAATACAGAAACATTGTTTTTCCTGATACTTTTAAACTTGAGGGTATCTGGATTGAGTGCTCTAATTCAGAATTTCTACAGACACACCATAGACTAATGACCTGGGTTTACCATGAATCCCTTCATTGGCTCTGGATGAGAAACAAAATAATTGAGGAAGGAATTTTTGATTGCATAGGGAGTGTTGGTTCACTGCATTTGTTTTTGGTTGTGTAATGTATAGCTTTACTTCTTTTCATCTGATGTGTACATCCCACCAAATACCTGATTTATGCTATTTCTAGGGTCGCATTTTCCGAAACATCTCTCTGCCTGAGGTGGGCCCAGCAGAGCGTTCTGCGCTGTATCTTGCAATGATAGAAACTCTGGCCCTGTTGCACTCCTTTGATTTACAGTCATTGGGTCTCCAGGGATATGGTAGAGGACCAGGATACTGCAAAAGACAGGTACTGCTCTTAACATTCTCCTTTTTTGTCTGGTCTTTGAATGTTTATTTGATTTGCAAGCTAAATTGTTAATTATTAGTGATCACATTTTAGCTATTAAACCTTCACTTAGTTCAATTAATTGTGCACATTTTGAAGCCACTACTACATTCAGATTGATTCTGTAATGCTGTACTTAGGGAGTGATAAGCATTTGCTTTTGGACTAACACTAGATGTGGGCTATGTAAATAGGATTGAAATAGATGTAGTTTTCATTTAAACTTTTGATATCTCAGTTCATATTTGCAAATGCAGAGATACTGGGTTTTACTGAATTTTCAAGCAACATGGTGATAACCAAAGCCCAGAAGTATGTGCTTCAAAATTTCGTACTCCTGAAAAACTTGTCAATCAACTGAAAAATCTGTTGGAGTGTTTGTATTTTTTAGGTATCAACTTGGAAAAAGCAGTATGATGCAGCTGCTCATACAGATATTCCTGCCATGAACAAGCTGGCTGAGTGGTTAGCAAAGAACTTGCCACCTGATGATAATGAAGAAAGCCTGATTCATGGCGACTTCAGAATAGATAACATCATCTTCCACCCAACAGAGGTATTTAAAATGTGTTTGTACATTTAGTAGGTTTTGGCCCTCTGTTTGTTTGTACTCATGTCATGGGACACTTACATGTGGATTATTTTAGTGCATGAAACATCTTTGAAAGAAAAATTAGAAAACTAAACTGTTCTTTATACTCTGTGTAAGGTGTTTAGGTACCTAATACAGTCCTGGCTTTCATTGAAGGAGCTAGATAGAATTGATGGAATCACAGAATCATAGAATGGTTTGGATAGGAAGAGACCTTAAAGATCATCTCTTTCCAACTCCTTGGCCATGGGCAGGGACACTTTTTACTAGACCAAGTTCCTCAGGACCCCATCCAACCTGACTTTGAGAGATACTCTATTTATTCATTAGTTCTAGTCCCTGCTTCAAAGTACAGGAATGAAGCATTTTATATGCATAGATCCTATTGGATTCAGTGCAACTGAAAGCTCACTTCATTAAACTACATAAGCATCTTATCCAAAGCCCACTGACATCTGTTTTATGGTTTTGGTTAACAACAAGGGCTTTTGGAGGAGGAGCTGAATGTATGATACATGACACTAGTGCAAGCAAAGGAAAACCTGCCAAGCCTGTTTAGTTTTGGAGCACATGTAGATCACAGACACCCTGAAAGTTTCCCCATTCATCTTCAGGGGAAAAAAAGAGAGTTTTTTTGTTTGTTTGTTTGTTTCTAGTTTATGGAAATAAATATGTGCTACCTGTCTATCAACACAGTTGCATTTTCATTACTTTTTTCTATGCTACCTGCTGTGTTGTGACCAGAAGACATGCCTGGAACTTGTGACCATGACTGCAATACCTGCTTCATGACAAAGCAACAGATCCCCAAGATTCCTAGAGATTTTGTGCATTGATTAGTTCCTAGACATGATTTGTAGGCTTATATGTGCTGATTGATTCCCTGAGCAGGGAATTTGACAGTATTGGGGACTCTCTCAGCTGTTCCTGAGGCAACTGTAGGAATTGACCAAGTTGTACATAGGTAATTTTAAGTCATGTGTAGAAAACGTTCCTGAATATGCAGGACTGACCATGTAGGAAAGACTTTTCCATGTATTTCAAATAGCCATGGGTCATGAGTAGGCTGGAGGAGTCATTCAGGTTGCCAGGACGGCTGGATTATAAGAAATTATCAGAATGACACTGTGGGGAGTCTCAGACCACCCAGTTGAAGACACCTCTGCAGGGATGCTTGCATCTGAGGCTTTCTCTGAGCACTGACTGACTTCCTGTTTAAGAAATTCAATTCCCCAAATAAGTGTTAATCTAGGGACAGTGTTGTGATAAATTATATTTTCTGATGCTTGGTCTGTCTGAATTTCTGTGCTAAAGGACTGTGCAACAGCACTGGGAAAGAAACACAACAACTCTCAGTACTACTGTTCTTTAGGATACTTGAATTCAATCATCTTTTATACTAGAGGAATTTGGAAGATTCTGACAGGAAGAACATTACTCAAAAATGTAGATTTAAGCCAGATTTTCTTTGGAAGAATGCCTAGCTCTCTGTCTTTATGTGAATGCTAATTTTCTGCAGATCTTTAGGTAGTGCCAGAAGGAATTTTTTTTGCTGTAGACAGCTAGTGTGTGTTTTTATTTTAAGCATATAATAACCAAATAAAACCTTTGGATATTGAGTGTGTTGTGCATTTGTGGATGGAGGGAACATGTCTTCTAGCACTCACTTGAGGTTTTTATTTTTATATAAGGCTCGTGTTTTGGCAGTGCTGGACTGGGAACTTTCAACTACTGGTCATCCTTTAGCAGATTTAGCATATACCACTCAATTCTACTTTTGGCCTACATCTATTAAGGACTTGGGTCAAGGCTCTATCTTGGGATTCAAAGACACCATAGGTATGAAACTAATCTTCTTGAAACAAATACTAGGCTTGATTTCTATTTGAAATGTTATAGGAAATAAATGGTAAATTCACAAGGATATAGTTTTCTGTTTGTAAAGAACTTTTCCATAATTTTTTCATTGTAGCAAGCATGCTGATAATGAGGCTTTAGATAGTTTTGTTCTTTCAAGCTCTGTCTTAGCTACAACATGCTACTTCTGTAAAACCTTATTTTGAATCTTTCTAAGAGAAAATGTAAAGAAAAAATAAATTTAAATGTAAATATATTAATTTATTATTTTTTTTAAAAAGCCTTTTCTCCCCCAGGTGAAATTATTTGCCTGACTTGAGTGGAGACAAAGGGCAGCAGGAAATGTTGTGAATATCTAAAATTCTGGAAACTCCTACTTCCTTTGGTCTCTCCATATCAGAGTTATGTCATAAGAAATGATAAATCATGGTGTTTACTATGTAAAAGAAATACCTCATACAGTTAAAAATTGTTCAAATGTTTGAAGAATAAGGTGGGAAAAAATCATAGAAAATGTTGAGTATTCTAAACAAATCTGTTCTATTTTCTTGTAGAAACTCCTTCCTTTGAAGAACTGGTTTCCATTTACTGCCGCTGCCGGCGTATTTCCACTACTTTACCCAACTTTAACTTTTTTCTTGCTTTGTCCCATTTTAAAATGGCAGCAATAGCCCAGGTAATACCCTCACATTTGCTGAAGTGTTAAATGTCTTTGTGTATTTGTGGGTAGTTCATTTAGTCATGGGTAATAGTTGTATGTCTATGCTGTTGTCAGTTGGCTTAAGGGACAGGCTGGGCTCGTTTGCCGTATCACATGCAGACACTTCTTTTTCACCTTTCCACTACTACTTTTTGTGATTTGCCTTTCATTTGTTTTAGCTGGGATATGGTGTTAACTCTTGTGCAGCAAGCATCTCCATTATATCATAAATGCACCAAAACAAATATTAGCATATCCCAGTGAGTTTTCTCCTTTTATGACTATGTGCATTTCAGTGTTACTTTTATATTTGAAATAATCACCTGTGTGTTAAAGAGACAATTTTAAGTGCATAATTATACCATATATGGCTTTCTTTTGGTTTTAGGGTGTATATGCCAGGTATCTCATTGGAAATGCTTCTGCAGAGAATAGTCATGAATTTGCAAATATTGTGGAGCCTTTGGCAGAAAGAGGATTAGAGCTCTCAAAAAAGTAAGAGTGGTCTAAACTGGTCAAAGGCAAGGCAAAGCTTTTCCTACATCTTCATTTAAATGCCTAAGGCAGCTTGTTTTACTGTGAGGGAAAATCTGGTCTTATTACTGCATTGAATGTTCTTCCCTAGGTCATCCTTCAGCAGCACACAGCACAGCATTTCTGGAGAGCTCTTCCATCAAAGTAGGAAAGGCCAAGAAATTTTGCTGAAGGTTAAGCAGTTCATGAAACAGCACATTTATCCAGCTGAGAAGGTAAAGAGTTTTTCTTAACCTGCTTATAAAGGAGCATTTTCTGACTAGACTTTATAAAAATGTAAAAAAAAAGTATAAAAGTCATGTCTTCTGAGTTTTTTTACAAAACAGCCTTATTTTCATGCAGTCATGATTATAGCATTACAAAATATTACCATAAATTGTAATAGACAACATTATTTTTTTCAGGGTTAAAATTTTGTATGCCTTGTTAATGAAAGAGTTATTTTTTTAACTTTTGAAGTGTAAAAACTTCTCTTTTTAGAAAAAGTTACTTTTTAAAGGAGGTTGCCAAAATACTTGTTAGACTAATAACAACCTAGAACTCTTAGACAATGAGCCCAAAGACACCTATTTGAAAATAGAAAGTCCTGATTTTAACCATATGAAGCTCTGTTTCTTGCTTTTTAGGCTGTTACAAAAAATGGGATTGCATAATGTATCAGAGTAGCCTCATTCCTGAATATATATAATACCAATGAAGGTTTGAAATCAGATAATGAAATATACACAAAGTCCATAGTTAGTGGAAGGGAAAAATAGATGAAGTAGTTTACATCTTTTCCTAGGAAGGTTAGGAATTTCCACTTAGAAGGTTGGTTCAGCTTTTAGCCTCATGGAAGGCTTTTGTTGCAAAATTGTTGTTTTGGCTTTCTGAGTTGTTGTTTTTTTTTCCAAGTCAGGCAGAAATGCAGAAAACATCTTAATCTAAAAGGTTTATGAATACATCTACCTATCACAAGGAGGGGTCGAGGGCAGTAGCTCTTGACATGCAAAATTTCTTAAAAAGTATGTCTGTGACTAAATTTGGATTGTAGTTTTGGATTGTCCAAGAAAGCCTTGCAATAATTAAAGTATTTTTTTAAAAAAGAAACAAACCACAAATAGCCATGCAAGTTTTTCAGATTAGTCAAGTTGTGCTTAGAAGTTATTTCTGGTAACAGGGATTGTGAATCAGGACTCATAAATTCTAATTGGCCATTTGTCTTTATTGTGTCATTTTCAGAATTGAGCACTAGTTCTATTCATTTTATAACTAGGTCTGGGCCAGGTTTGAAGTTCTGTGCCTCACTAAAACATGCTTGTGAAGATACCAAGATTACTGAATGTAGAGGTTCACTTAAAACTATGACTGGTGCTTGGAATGACTGCTTACATTATCTGTAAAGGAATTATTTTGACAGGAAGAGAAAACGTATTTTTGTGGGATTTTTGGCTGTCATTGTTGTTTTTTTTTCTCAAAGTATTAGCTGGGTTATCTATCTGAATCTTAAGTGTCAGTACATCAGGCTTTTATTTGTTGTTTTACTTTGGGGTTAGTGCCTCCTGTGTGTATTGTTGGTAACAAGTACTTTTATCTCCAGAAAAATCTGACCTCCTGGTGCCATCATCACATATTTTAAACCATCCCAAATAGTAGTTAAGGTACTGATTGGGGTAATCTAATATTTAAAGTCATGCAAAATGAATTGGTTGGTGTGGAACTTTCAATTATATATTTAATTTTAAAATGCAACCAATTATATAATGTAAACCTGTGTCGAATATTTTTTACTTGGTTCCTTGGGTCATAGGTCTGGAAGAGATGAATTATTATTTGTGTGTTACATGTATTCTTAATTTAAACAGCATCTTTTATATTGTTTCTCTAAGGAAATAGTAAAATATTATACTGAACATAGAAATACTGAAGACAAATGGAAGAAACCACCACTGCTGGAGAGACTGAAGGTATGGAATAACAAATATTCTTAGCACTCTAGCAGGAAAAGATCACAGACACAGAGCACAAGAGTGATTGGTGTATCCTGTTGGAAAAGTTACATGGAAAGAAATCTGAGGAACAGTGAAAAGAAAGAAAGAGGGAAATATGGAAAAAGTGAGAAAACAAAGAAGACAAACAAAATCAGGTCTGAGAGGGATATATCTGAACTTTAAGTCAAACACTGAACCTACAGTTTCAGAATAGCTATTGAAAAAGGCATCAGATATATTGGACAGCAGGGTAGGCAGGAGTGAAGAAAATGTGTTGCAAGCCAGAATTTAATTTTTTTTTAAGACTTATTGCTGATATTTTTTCTGTTGCTTCTTGTGATAGGAATTGGCCAAAGCAGAAGGTCTGTGGAACCTTTTCCTCCCAGATGTCAGTGGTCTCAGCCAGCTTGACTATGCCCTAATAGCTGAGGAGACAGGGAGATGCCTTTTTGCACCTGAGGTTTTCAACTGTCACGCACCAGGTTAGCAACCCTGTCCCAAAACTGCAGCACTGGGTGCATTAAAAAGTTGAGCAGCTTGCTTCCTACAGGCTGTTGTGTCTTGAGCAGTAAGCATGACTGCTGATTTCTTACAGACACAGGAAACATGGAGGTCCTCCACATGTATGGCACTGAAGAGCAAAAGAAAGAGTGGCTGGAGCCTCTCCTAGAAGGGAAAATTAGTTCCTGCTTCTGCATGACAGGTAAATTTTTCTCCAGAAGAAAGTTAGAGCCAATTGGTTGAAATGTCACATGGTGTATGCATGGAAAAGTAGAAGACTGCAAGTTGTGTGTTACAGTGGACATTTCTGTACTAATTCAGTATCAGTGAATGTCTTTGAATATAAAATCATCTATGAGGTGTGAATACAATCTGGAGCAGCCTTGCTGCCTTTCCTGATAGTTACCACCTTTCATGGTTACAATAATTAGTATTGGCTTTCTATATATTTTTAATTTAATTTTGTACTAGTAAAATACAATTTATAGTACCAAACAGGTTTACAATACAGCTTACCCTTCCTTGTAGTGTTCTGTGGAGTTCTCTAGACATGCACAATTGGGTCCAAATATGATTATTGTGATTAAAGTATGTGGTTTTGCAGTGTTACAGTTTTTTTAAGGTATAACCTGAAAGCTCCTGAAAAAACTTATGGCATTCAGCATCTCTGGAAAGTCTGGCTCTTGCTCTATGAAGTTAGCTTTTGGAACACGTGATGTCAAAATCTTCATCTCCTGTGTCAGATGGAATCCAGAGAACTCAGCCTTGCAGACACTTTGCAAATTCTGTTTCACTGTGTTTCCCAAGAGGAAATATGTACTTTTGTTTTAAAGTAGATGGCCTATAAAAAGAGGTAATGGTGAAAGGAGAGAGGAAGGATCTTTCCTGTTCCAAAAAATCACTGATGACATTTTGCTGACAGCTTCATGTAGTCTATTTTATATACAACCACAAAATTATTTTCAATCTCTTTTGGCTTGAGAAGAACCCAGGAGGAGAAAACAGGCTGAGGGGAAATATAACTGTTACCTGTAAGTACAATGGAAGGATAAAGGATTTAGAAACACAAGGAAAGGAAGAAGGCTGATTGCAAAGGGTGGTCCAAGCCCAAGAACAAGTACATTTAAACTGGCTATGAATAACAGATTGTTGGAAAACAGCAAGTCTTTTGACCACCAGCAGCAAGGTTCTTCAAAGAGTTTTTCTACTGGTAGCAAAACTGTGTACTTTTAAGAGTATATCTAGAGCCCTATATTTGTGAAGATTGTATTACTTTTATATTTAATCTGGTGGGGTTTTTTTTCCTTTAACACAGAACCTGACGTGGCTTCAAGTGATGCCACCAATATGCAATGCACCATTGAGCGAGATGGGAACAGCTACGTGATCAATGGCAAGAAGTGGTGGAGCAGTGGTAAGTGTGGAAGCCTAAATAAGAGTGGCAGGGGCTAGAATTTTTCAAAGAATTATTAAAAGACAAGTACTGTGCTCCATTTTTGAGATGAAATGGAATTTCTTTCTTCTCTTGAGTAAAAGCAATATAATGTAAAACAGCACAAGGAGCTGAATTCAGCTTTTGGTTCTATGAACCAAAGTCCAAGATTCAAATCCAGTTTGGGGATTTGGGCCCTTTTTGGAACCTCTGAATTTTGTTCACAGAGAGAATGCTGTTATTTTCTTTAAACATTTCCTCTTTCTGTCAGTTAACTTATACATCTATAGCTTAGTTTTCATGAGGCTGTCTTTGGCAGCTTGTGTGAGAGGTTTGAGAGTACCTTCTACCTACAGTAAAATGTGGCTGCTTTTAAAGTAGCCTGTGATGCTGTTAGACTATTACAGGAGATTTTTTCATGATATAATTCCCTGTAAAATCAATGCATTGTATTGTAAGTGGCAACTGTCCCTAATATTGTAGTCCTGTTACTTTTTTGCCAAAATGTGTGACAGAAACTTGAAAGTCATCATTGCCTGAGAGTTTGGAATCCAAGTAAGTAAACTGAGTTGTTAAACTTGAAAGTTTCATTTTACATACATGACTGTGACAGCTGCCTGCTGATACATGCTTGTGCAATACCTGGAGTCACCAGAAGATAGATCTCTCTCTCTGTTCTACTCCTGTAAAACTGGCAGCAGAAAGAGGCATGGAATCTTCTCTCCTGACCCAAGAGTGTTGCTTAACTACTTGTGCTTGCTCTGGGTTAGTGTCTCCCAGCTATGCATTGCAGTCCCTGAGGAAGTAATGAGAAGGTTTTAGAGGGTCACACACACAAAATAATATAATAAATAAATATTAAACTGAGTTATGTGAATTATAAAAAGGAGAGTAAACATGAGACAGCATGATTTGGTTTGTCTTATTTCTAATACAATTAGGGCAATCAGATTTGCATAAAGACAGATGCACAAAAGGCACTGCAATTCCAAGAAGTTTGAGAAACATGTTTATTTGGCTCTGTATTAGTCAGTCTCTCTTTCTGCCTGGCTAGGAAGGTGTTTTTTTGTTTGTTTGGTTCGGTTTTGGTTGGGGTTTTTTAACTTTTGGGACATTAAAACCTTGGATGTGTGGGAATTCCAGAAGCCTGACAGCCTGATCAGAATGTCACTCTGTATTTGTGAAGACAAATCGTAAATCACACATGCAAGGAGTCAGTTACTTCATGGAAGAAGTGGGATTTCTTACTGTGCTCTGCCTGTGTACAGCAAATCCAGTGTGGCTTAAATATGTCAGATTTATGGTGTTTGTGTAGAAAACCGGTCAAGCACTTCTGACTTATCTGTTCATGCCCTGGTATTTCTCAAAACACTGGGCAGACATTCTGTAAGCTTTTGTCATCCAAACAGGGAGAAGAGGCTCATGTTTGTTTATGCTACTGTTGTTTCTTGTCTTAGCATTTTAGAGCTTTTTGTTCCAATCCATAATTGTGTAACTAGGAACAGTATCTAAAAATGAGAGATTCTTGTTGGCTTTCCTAATCTATAGATGAGACATTTTGTCAGAGCCCCCAGGATGTTTGAAGACAAGGACAATAAGTGCTGTAACACCACTTCTTCATTTTGAAGGCTAAGCTAGTATGTCAGTATGTTTGAAATGCTTCCAGTGTCTCATGGAAAACTGCTGTTTTCCTGGAATCCCTGCCAACACTGTGCCAGGGGGCAGCTTTGGTACATCTCTGTGTAAAAACTGTAAATCCATGAGCTCCATATGGAATGGGAGCCTTTCTCTTTTGTCAAGCAAGGCCTCTCCCATTTACTGGTTGGTCTATGATGAGAAATGTCAGCACTTACTAAAACAAAACAAAAATGAAGATAAGAAAAAACAAAAGCCAGTACACTTCTCCCATTCTTTGATTTTATTGTATCTCTGTATATATTTTAGTAAATACAGTGTTTGCAGTGCTTGATTAATTTTAAGAATTCTGAATAGAAAATCCTGGCCTTGTATCTGAAGATTACCTGAACTTTTTATTACATTTACAAAAATCTAGACTGTGCCACCCTTAGAGTACTGGTCTTATTGAAATTTAGGGTGAGCAGGAGAGAAGAGATGAAAGGTCATTTTTTTCTGTAGTTATAGAAAAGGAGTTGCTGGGGTGTTTTTGTGAAGGATGTTGTTGCTGCTGTACATTTGTAGAAACACATAGAAAATGGCTTTTCCCCCTCTTTCTTCCTCTCAGTTCTCAGCCATAAGCTTATACTTCATTTCAATCTGAAAGGATATCTATGGAATGATAGTTGAGTTGAGAAATGGAACTGAACTATTAGGCAAATGTTCTAAAGTTTTACAAAATAGTTGGAGAAACATACGATTATTAATTTCTGGTACAAAGGTTCCTGTTGTTTGATTGCTGATGGGTTTTTTTTTTTCTCTGTTTTAATTACATGCTTAGATATGTACAGGTTGTTCATTATACAGTTTCTTAATTGTCTAGTACTGTGACACTTTGAATTTTAGATATTGGGGGTGCTTTTAGATTTTGTTGTGGTGGGTTTTTTGGTTTGAGTTGCTTGATGTTGTTTAGTAAATATCTTGGCTTGTTTCTAGTTTCAGTATTCAGTTCTTGCTTGATTCCGATAAATACATTCTACTTTGAAGTGCTCTGTAGTGTCTTGGCAGGTTCAGAAATTAATCTGAAATTTGACTTGCAGAGAAACAGCTGCAGAAACAATACCCCCTGGAATTAGTAAACAATTCCCCTGTTTATGTAAGATGATGGAAGCAAGGGATGGCCTAAATAGTGAAACTGATTGTTTCTTCAGTAGGTTCTTCATGATTCATAGAAATTTCTTCAGGTCTTCCATCCTGCTGTTGTCTTCTCCAGTACCCATAATTTTTTGCAATTTTCATGACGTGCATTTTGAAAGAGGCGCCCAGAAAGGCGTAGAGGAGGGGGTTGAGGCAGGTGTGGAACAAAGCGATGCTCTTGGTGACCTGGAGCGCCACGTCCATGGTTTTACTGGTGCCACAGTCCGTAACCAACATGTAGATGCTGTCTATGGCTCGCCACAGCTTCACGATGTTGTAGGGTAGCTGGGTGACAATGAAAGTAGCCACTACTGCCAGCAGAACCGTGAAAGGCCTGGACTTCTTCACATTTGCAGACCTGAAGATTGCCCGAGCAGTAGCGGAATAGCAGATCAGCATTACTAGGAAAGGAAGCAGAAATTCCAGGATAATTTCCAGGATTTGAATGGTTGATTTTAAGAGTGTTTCCATGTTCATTGGAAATACGGGAAGGCATTCATTCCTCTCATTGTGTTTCTTGACTTGGTTAAATATCAGCTCAGGGATACTGAGGAAGATGGCAGCCAGCCAGACACAGATGCAGGTAACACTGCAGTGTTTGCCAACTCTTCCACGGCCCTGGGATTCAGAAGTGGCCCTGTATCTATCCACACTGATACAGGCCAGGAACAGCATACTGGAGCTGAAATTCATGGTGTACAGAGAAGAAGTGAACTTGCACATCGGGTTTCCAAGTTCCCATCCCTGCACTGCATTTGCAGCCCAAAAAGGGAGGGTGAAGAGCAGGAGCAGATCAGCGATGGCGAGGTGCATGATGTACACATCCGTCTTGGTCTTGGGTTTCTTGCAGTAGGCGTAAATCGCAACCACTAATGAGTTTCCAGCCACTCCAACTGTGAAAGCCAGTGTGTAGAACACTGGGAGGAATAATTTTCTGAAATTTCTCACATCACTTTTTTCGCAGAGAAGCTCATAGGTATTGTAATCTATAAGAGGGTTGAGATCATTCTCCTCATCCTCAATCCAGTAATCTGTTGAGTTATTCATATCTCAGACCTTGGCAAAGCTACAAGAAACAAAAATGTGGGAAGAAGGAAACACCAAAGAAATGATATTGGGTTTAAGTTCTAAAATTTCTGTTGAAACCTAAAACCCTTCTTCAGGGTTGCTTACACATCTCAAATTTAAAGAAGTTGCATATTCAGAATACATTTGTGAATAAACAAGGCAAAGCTAGACAGTAACAGGGGCAGAGCAGACCATCTCAAGTTCTCATGTGAGGTAGGGTAATTGACATCATCTGTGTGGGCAATACATGCAAAATGGTTTCAGTTTAAACCATTAAGGGTTTCCTTACCCTTAGCATTTGAGATTATAAAATGCTTGGAGTGCCTCTCACTGATTTCCACATTTGAGTCAAAGAGCCATCATTGCTTTAACTGCTCCAACTGTGTTGTGCTTGACAATATTCCATTGCACATAACTGTGTCTGTACCTTTTTAGGGTTGGAATTGAACCCTCCTCTCTCCAGCCTCAGCAATGCAAAGGAATACAGCTGAAGGCTGTAAATGCTGTTACGATCATGTATATAAGGAATATGAGCAGATAACAGCTGAGGCAAGCAGCTGCCTGCTGTTAAAAATGTTCAGTGCCTGCTGTCATAAATTCTGACAAATTTTGGATATGAGTATAGTACAAGGAGAGTGTTTTTGTTTATTTCTCAGGCACACTGTACATGCCCATTACAAAAAGTACAGCAGGGGAGTCACTTGCTGAACAGCAGCAGAACAAACTTAATTTACTCTCCATTGGACAAAGCGAGCCATGCCCATGTGGCATTTCTTACAGAAGCAGATTGCTGTGGGTACACTGCATCTTCCAGCTGGAGTTTCTCAGGATGTTGTGACAGGAAGGAATTTTATCACATGTAAACTGCCCACAAATACCCAAACAGCTCAGAAACTCTGCTGGTTTTTCAAGTACGATCTTAAAACAGATTTACTCTGTAAATGAGTACTGGCTGGCTTCTCACAGCCACCTTGGGGTTAAAGTTTAATAATTCATATCTCCAGGTTGTGTCTTAAGCAAGTTCATGTCCTGCATTATTTTCTTCTTTTCCTGTATCTGCGTTCATTGACTAATGTGCTGAAATTCTGTCTGTTGTAAAATACAGTCCTGCAGTACCCTGTTTTCTCAAAATAAATGGGATTAAGGTTTCTTAGCAGCAGTAGCAAAAATCAGCTGAGAATAAAAAATAAATCCCCTTTTTGTCATCATATGCAGTGTTCAGAATTTGAGGTCAATGTTGCTGAAAGCAGATTGTTATCTGATATTCTGTCCCAGAGCTACAATTTGGCTTTTTCAAGTTGGAAAGAAAAATGCAAATACCATTTCTGTTTCTTAGACAGTTGTTTAAATGTAGGGCTGCCAAGTGTCTCTTAAAGTTTTTTGAATATATCTATCTGCTAGGAAAGAGAAGTTACTGATTGATCTCATAATAAGGAATGAAAGCCAATTAAATAGAAAGAAATTAATTTTTTTATTTTTGATTGATTTTTTTTAAATGATTATCCTAGCCAATTTATTTAAAAAGTGTATTCGTTTGAAATTAACTATCTGATTTAGCTCCTTCTTTAATGACTTTGTTGTACTATTCTGTTAACATTTCAAAATTCTCCCCATCAAACTTTAAAAAGAACGATTAGTCCTATTTTAAGTCTTGCAAATTGTTCTTTATTGTTGCCTTAATGAGATGTGCAGAATGGAAAAGTACAGTCACTCTACTTAATACTTTGGCAAAGGGATGTCTGTTCTATGCCTAACAAGCTGTGTTAGTAAGATTCTCCAGCAGCAGTAATCTTTTGCAGCTTTATAGTACTTTGAAGAGAGATTTAGTTATCAGCAGCAAAAGAGCCTTTTTTTATTAATTTTTTTAGTAGAAAAACTGCAGCAAGGAGAGTTTAATCCACTTAGCTGAGAGGTGAGGAAAATTAGAAGTTAAATAAAAAGATTTGGTGGTGGTCTTAAAATACATAATACAGAACCCATCAAGGAGCATTTAATCAAATTGGATCACTGGCAAATTTATTTTAAAGCAAACCAGTGAACATTTCAGGGCAAACTTTAAAAGTCTGTGTATGACAAACCAGTTTGGCTGTGACTATGTGCTCCGCTGCTTGATAAGCGTTTGCTTGCCCTGAGTTTGTGACAGAAACAAAGTTATCTAAAATGCAACAGTTGACGTTTCTCCCTTAAAACCACAGTTATGTTTTGTCTTTCCTGGTAATGTCTTTCTCAAGCACACGTGCATGTGCCCATTGCAAACAGCCAAGCAGTCCCGTGGGAGTCGGGCACTGAAGAGTGGTGGAAAAGCTTAGTTTAGTCTCCATCCCACACAGCGAGCTGTGCCCATGTGGAATTTCTTACAGAAGCAGATTGCTGTGGGTACACTGCATCTTCCAGCTGGAGCTTCTCAGGATGTTATGACAGAAAAGAATTTTATCACAAACAAACTGCCCACAAGTACCCAAACAGCTCAGAAGCTGCTGGTTTTTCAAATAGTGTTTTCTAGGAGGTATACTAATACATATATTAAAGCTGCAACTGCATGTTTTCTTGAAGAATTATTTCAGCTTTCCAGTCAGACAGAAATTCAGTGTTTCTGTGTGCTTTAACTTGATGTGGAATTGTCTGAATGATGGTGAATTAAATTAATATGCCTAGTTTAAACAGACAGATTTTTTTTCCTCTGATAAATTAAGCAGTATTCTGTCCTGCTACTGAACAAATCTAATCTTGATACTGGAAAGGAGATGTGCCTTAGTGAAATGACATCTCTCTGTAAAGCAAATTTAACTAAAGGTATGCAAAGAAGACATCATACAATATACATACACAGCAGTAAGGATTAAAACAAAACTAACCTTTTGTCAGCAGATGAGTAGCAGGTAATGCAATTGAAATGTGCCTCGGTGAAGTGATCTGAATTGCTCTGACACATTGCATTTTGTCTTCAAACACCACACCCTCATGTGGAAGTCTGTTGCACTTTCATTTTGACTTGACAGTTTAAAAAAAACCTTTTAAAAATTGTGCTTTCCTGGAGACTCCTCTTGTGTTCAATGTGTACATTTCCTACATTCCTCCCTGTTCCCAACAGACTGTGACTGTTCTTTGGAAGGTCAGGACACTTACTGCTTCTCTTTGTTGTTTGTGGTTTTATTCCTGGAAGTCCAAATGTTTTATACATCACCAAGAGCCTTTTATCAAACAACACATTATAAAGGTGAAAAGAATAGAAAGAAAGTCCATCTGGGGCTGATTTACTGCTCCAGATACCACAGGGAGTCACTCTGTTCTTTCCTGAGGGCACTACTGTGTTTTTGATGGCTGACTGTATAAGGTTTTAAGGGATACTTACATCCATCCCCTCCTTACATAACTCTTTTAGGGGATACAATAGAAAGATGAGTTACTTTTTGTGAGGTGGGGAAAGGGGTTCTTTCAGTGTGTGAAATCAGAAAGATGGTAAAGAAAATATGTGAATGCCAGTGGCAAATTGTCAACCAGAGTACAAGCAGATAATCCTGCATCCTAGGGGAGAGTTCTCAGGAGCTTGAATGTTGCCAGTCAATCTCAAAATCAAATTAGTGACCTGTTTGAACTATCATGGATTAGATAGCAATCTAATGAGCTTCAGTAGATGCATATTGAAGCCAAACAACAGAGAGATGGAGCAGACCAGAGGTCAGATTTTGGGGTTTTTTTGGCATTCTGGTGCACCTGCCACAACTGGATTAACTTTCTGTCTGTGCTTCCATTATTTTGAAGTACATGGAAGGAAAGATTCTTAAAAATGGGCAGCTAAGAATGTAATGGGAAGATGATTTCTACATGCTATATTTTGTTTCAGAATGACAAAATAAAATGGGCTGGGAGAGGAATTGCAGTCTAGAGGAAGAGTGCCACAATATTTGTGCATATTTCTATATTGCTTTAACCTTCAGTTATCACAGTACTTCAGTGGTGCTCCTCTCAGTGGCAGATAAGATGCTTGGGCTCCTTCCCAGCCATCTCCTCACAGGTCATGTCATGGACTCGAGGCCTCAGCCACATCTCTTTAAAACAAGTGAAACTTTCAGTTCTGAATAGGCTTTGTCTCAATGGGGTCTCCAACCAGATGGAATAATCAGACTTGAGCTGGGAATTCTCCCAGGGAATTGTGTGTTGCCCACAGACGTGCCCAAAGGGTTCTGTGGGCAGGCTGTTCATGTAAATCCTTCCTTGCTTATTGCAGTTACTCAGCTCTTCATAACTTTCCAGAGGTGCAGGGAAAGGACTGATCCTTCCAGTCAGGGTAAAGAAATAATATTGCTATGTATATATTTCAGTAGGGTTAAAAGTAACAAAAATTATTTAGTAAATAAGAGTGAATACGAAACAGATCTTACTAAGTAAAAACACTCATGGCTGTGTAAAAGTGGCATGAAGGCAAGGAAAAGAAACATTCCTAAGGTGAGCAGCTGGTCTCACTGGCACCATCAGAGGCCATGAGCTCCAGCTGGGAATGACCACATTCAGTGGCAAGACTACAAAACCTTGCAGCTGCATGGCCCCAGCCTTGCCTTTTTGCTTGCAGCTACAGTGTAGTCTTTGCCCTCCATGAACCAGCTGCCTGCAGTGTTGTCTGGAGAAGATGAGATAAAACTGTGGAGTACAATATGCTAATGGATTAAATTACAGTGGGCTCTTGGTGGGGTGTGCCTGTGTGTGTCCCTTTTCTTCATTTGGAGACTCCCACATTCCAACAATCAGTACCACACTGCCATCCACCCTACTAAGACCAGTTTCTTCTTGTAGAAGAGTCCAGAACATTGTGTTTGTCAGTGCCAGGAAGCTGTCAGGTCTGTAAGACACCACAGACTCTTGACCTTTAACAGAGAAAGTAACCTGCTGGGCTGAGGGGTGCAGCAGCCAATATGGAAAAAATCATAGGTATTCAGCATTCAGGCAGTAGTTTATCTGGCTTTAGTCATCTTAGACTGAAGACTGAAAAATAAATAGATTGCAGGAATTAAAGTGCTGCTTGTTCTGAAAGCAGACTTTGTGGCAGCTTCTTCAAGAACAGATGGTCCTCAGAGGTTGCCACATTTAGTAGTCTCTTCACCAAAAAGAACCTGTATAAGTTGATTGTGTGAAGATCAGTAAACTTAAGCATGTTATACCCCTGATAGCAAAGATTAGGCTTCTAATAAGATTGTGATCAATACTCTAAGCACATTTTAAAATACTGTCTTTGCCTATGCAAGTGAGTATCATGAAGAGTTCAAAAGTATAAGTTAGTTAAATCAAAGATGTTTGCCAGTTTAGGAGCACTGTGGTCTAAAAGGTTTGGACAGGTCGTGTGGTCATATACATTGAAAACTTTATTGAAAGCTCATCAATATGAAAATATAATTAAAAATTACCTTCTATAACGTCTAGTGTTCCTTCAATTGTGAGTTTCTCACAAAACTACTTCTAACTCCTACCAAAATAACTGGCTTCTCTGACTCTACCCCTTCATCCTCCAGCAACATCTTTGAATTCTGTAAGTGATGTGAAAATGTCACTTAAATGAGTTGTTTATTCCATCCAGGATGTTTGCAATCCATCCAAAGCACTGGAGTTTTTCAGAGTCTTGCATTAGACCAGAACTTGTTTCCTGTCTTTTATAGGTCAAAGTGACATAAAATTTGTTTTAATTTTTCAGGACTTTAGACTCTAAGGAGTGGAAG
The DNA here is from genome assembly GCF_001522545.3 of Parus major. NCBI lineage: Eukaryota > Metazoa > Chordata > Aves > Passeriformes > Paridae > Parus > Parus major. Next base: position 43,061,749 of record NC_031769.1, on the reverse strand, counting down.
GGCCAGGAATCTGTCGTCCTTTGCTGGGCTTAGATAAGAACAAGCACATATGAGATGGAGGTATCATTTGCCTTCCAGAAATGTGTACAAATTATTTAGAACATCTAACCAGATGTGCAGCTCTCAGTGAACTCCTCACTGAGTTCAACATGAAAGCTTCTTCTGAGTTTTGGGTGGTTTTTTCATACAGCATGGTTAAATTTGCCTTTTGTTTTGGAGCAGGGATGTGACTTGAGGATTATTTACAAAACAGTTTTTCGGAAGATTTCAGGAGGTCAAAATATCTTTTATTGTAAACCTCACTTGAAAATAGGTCTGGTTTAGAAAATAGCACTTGTGCAATTCTTTTACTTTCCATGGAAAAGGAGAAGAGTCAAAATACCCCTTATGCAGGAGTGATATTTCCCTGTGCAGGGTCATTTGGGGTTGATCACCTGCTTATTGCAGTTGCCCAAATGAGCCAAGTGGCCAAATGAGCCAGTTTTTGTTGTTTGGTTTTGTTTTTTTTTCCAAGTTGATTTTATGCCCCTGCCTAAAGCTTTTCACTGGGATTTTTAGCTTGTCAGCATTGTGCAGCTCGTGGGCCACTCTGTAAGTCCCCTCTGGAAACAATGGCTGGATACCATGTTGCAAAAGAGGAAAGCAAACAACTGGCAGTCTGGCCCTCCAAACAGGCAGTGTTCGTCACAACTAAATAAATCTCTCTCCCACTTCCTGGCCATCACAGTGGCTGTTTGTAGGAGGAAGTGGCTCAGCTCAAAGCCAGGTGGTTGTATTGTCCAGATCAGTCTCCCAAACCTTGTGAGAACAGCTGTCAGAGAAGTTATAAAGTTGTATTTGCTTCTAACCCCAGAACAAAACTAAACTGCTACAGATCAAGCCTTGAATTGAATCTCTACAAAGCTTGTCATCTGCACTGAGATAGCAGTAAAAAATTACTGATTGCTATGCCCATTGGGTATTTTTCCTAACTTGTTTGTGGGAGGCTTTGAAAGGAATGAGCATGCTTTGGTACTAAGAAACTTTTAAAGAAAAAGACAGGGAGGATTAAGGGTCATAGAAATGTTATTTGAATCAATGGTAGAATCTTCTTCAGGACTAGTACATTAAAGTCTTTTTGCTACAAAGGCTTAATAAATATGTCCATATAAGAAACATCTCAAATAACGTTATCAATGTCTTGAAATGCTAGCGTGCTATTTTCAGGTAATAATTTTCACTCAGATCTTTCTTCAAAGTGCAATCTAAAATAATTTGTGTATAAAGGGGGAAGAAATCCTACATTTCAGAGAAGTTACGCTGAAGTAGTAGCAAAATTATTGTGGTAACCCTTTGATAGCCTTATCTGCGTAATTTGGTTATAATGTGGTTGGTGTTTCATTCCCACATAGACCCTCCAGTCTTTATAGGTTGAAGAAGTTTCTTTAAGTTTTACTTTTGAAATGGCAGCATCTCACCTTGATAGATGTGCTGTTGTATCACACTTATTTGCTCAGCTGTAATGGAGACAGAAGTAATTAGATTCCATTTCAAGTACCTTCTTGTTCCCTTTTCACAGGAATAGGGGATGGTGATGGAGCCGGAGGGTTTGGATGTTTGGCTTTTCACGTTCCTCTTCCCACAAGTCAGCTCCCTTTTACATATTAAGTACTAATGTGTATTTTGTTTCAGTGTGATACTCAGAATGTAAACACAGGGGTAGATTGCATCTCCTGCATCACAGAAGGAAGGGAGTAGGCTTTCTTGTTAAGAAACTTCATTTGATTTGAGGTTTTATACTAAAAACAATTTTTGTGTTTCCCACTTTTTTTAAGGGGCTGGGAACCCAAATTGCAAAGTTGCAATTGTAATGGGCAAAACCAAAAACTCATCGGCATCCAGGTAAGAATTCCTAGGAGACTTAGAATTCCCTAAAACTTGTTCCCTGGAGGAGTCACTGCTTTAAATGAAATGCCATTAATTGACTTGACCAGTTGGATGTTCTCCTAAATTAGAGAGATGTTTGAAACCTCAGCACCTGTCTGTTGTAGCCTGAGTTCCTGTTTTGCTGTCAGATGCTGTTGACTGAGTCCTCCCAACCTTTCCACTTTAACTGGCACACTTCCCACCTCTCTCCATTGCACCAGCTCTAGTGTTTGTGCAGCTGTGATGAATTGGATCAGGAAATTTTGGGGGCTTCACTAACTTTATCTTGGTCACATAAATTTTAGTCTGCATCAGTTGTTTAGTTTGCACCAACAACTCTGGCTTACAATTTAATTAGTAAGTTTAGTATATAAAACAACACCATGAAGAATTAAAAAATAAAACTAAATAATAGTTTTATTAAAAAATAACACTTAAATAATAAAACCAAAACTTTTCAGAGCTTCCCTGAACAGAATGAGTAGAAGAGAAATATCAGAGACCTGAAGTTACTGATTAAGTTTTCCACAAACTTATCTGTAGATAAAGTTAAGTCTGAAACATGAGGTAAGGTGAAGCTGTGTAGAGAGCATTGCACATCTTAAATCAGACCTACTCATTCCATTCCTCTATGTGTAAATATAACCCTTACCTCCTCTTCTTTGACACAAATATGTTCAACTCTTGTTACCAAACTAGAATTGCAAACTTTTGCAAAAACTTATACCAGTAATGAATAAAATGCTTCATGTCTGGTGCTAACCTCACACAGCTTGTAATGCAAAAGAACTGTGACATTTTTATCTAAGATGGATTTTAGCCCAAATCCCATGGATAATCTGAAGTTTTTTGGTTTGGCTAGGTTCCACCAGAAGCAATCAGTAACTTGCACGCAACACTCAGAAAGGTTTGCCTGGAAGTTGTACAGATAGTGGCATCTGTTGAGCTCTCAGAAGCTGAAGAGAAGTTAATGGAGGGGATTATGTGACACTCCACTTGCTAGAACTTGAGACTGAATTCAGAGACCTGGGGCATCACCTCCAGTTCTGTGTGACTAACAGCTGACCTTAAATATTCTGAAGGAATGTAAACTGGGGGATGGATTTCTCTTTCCTAAACTGTAGGCAGACCAAGATGATGATTCTGATAAACTGGCTTTGAGAACAAAACAGAAGGGTAGAGGGGGAAGAACTGACTGGGTGATACAGAACTGTGTGCACAGAATTGACAGCACCAGGAGTTTCTCAGTCATGGTGCATTAGACGCCACTAATACATTTTCCCTTGTTGACTGGTGGCTTAAGAAGTGTTGAAGTTGTATGGGCAGGATGGTGCAGGTGGTACAGGTAAACCTCAGCACTGGCTTTATGTGAGTCCTAAATTGGGGATGGAAAATAAAAAAAGCGGAAGAGGCAGACAGAAGGGAGGCTCAGATTTAACTGTGCTTTTTGTCTTGATCAGGTACAAGCAGCACAGTATGATTATTGTTCCCATGGACACCCCAGGACTGAAGCTGATAAGACCTCTCTCAGTGTTTGGCTACATGGGTAGGCGATCACATTATCAACTATATGTGTATTAATTTATTAACAGGCTCAGAAGCTGCAGTTATGCTAATAAATATTTTATGTGGAATAAATCAGTAAAATAGATATATAGAAAAAAGGTTAGGCATTGGAGGCCAGTATTTTTATCCCCTTTTGTTTTATCCTGCTGATGTGTTTTTTGTCTCTGTAGATGAGATCCATGGAGGGCATTTTGAGATACATTTCAATGATGTGCGAGTACCTGTCTCCAATATAATACTGGGTGAGTTTCAGCACTGATTTCTTTTTAATGCAATGAACCAAGCTTTATCACACAGTGGTTTCTGTCATGAATTACCATAAGTTATTTTAAACAGCTCTGATCAGTTGATGGACCCCCCTCTTCCTTTAGCAGCCTACCTGCTTATTTAGAGCAGAAAGGAAGCAGGGCAGCTCTAGCTGGCATGCAAATATCTTTGCCCTGAAGTAGAGCACAGCAAAGTCTGTTAGTGGTGTTCTTCCCACAAAAGCAGCTCTTGTAGACTTTACAGACTTTTAGAAAGAATGTTCTGCTGCACTCCATGGCTGTTACTTGGCAGAAATGAAAAAGAAATAACAAGCAGGCCAGCACTGTTCCCCCCTGCAGAGGGGTACACTGAAGTAGAACTCTGCTCTACTTCTCTTGCTTAGTATAGATCCTGATTTCTTCTATTTCGCCTCTACTTTTATTTTGCTATGGGGCCACTTCTGTTTGGAGCCTTGGACCCTTACAAGAGGGAATCATGGAGTCTGCAGTGCCTGCTTTTCTTTCCAACCAGGTGAGGGCAGGGGGTTTGAGATAGCCCAGGGCCGGCTGGGGCCCGGCCGGATCCATCACTGCATGCGGTCCCTCGGTGCGGCCGAGGCTGCTCTGGAGATCCTGTGCCAGCGCGCCACTCAGCGCGAGACCTTCGGCAAGAAACTCTATCAGCATGTAAGCACCTTCCCTCTCTGGCTCGGTTCACACACTCCACACATTGACCTTTGCTTTGCCCACACACAGCCTTGTGGCTCTGATAATGGACATGGCAACAGCTGGGCCCTAACCTTGAATTCCTATTCATAAAGCTTTGGGTGGCAAAGGGAAAAAAACAAAACATATTGCAAGGCTCCCATTTTTCAACATCATCTACGGCTTGCTTTTTTTTTCTTTCCCCTGCAATGTGCAATGAATTGGATATCCTTTGCTGGATTTGAATAGGGATTTTGTCACTGTGTGTTGTTCTCTCTTTTCCTGATCAATTTGGATGGGTATTTTTTTCAGGCATGCAGCTTATGTTTCTCTAGTTATAATCTGAATTCACCTTTTTTGTGTATCCATTCAGAGGCCTGGCTGTCTCTGTTCACAACCACTGGAGACACTCAGGGATCTACACTTCACTGAAAATTTTACTTCTTTGATCAAATATTTGTAGTTGTTTATGAAAATACAGACCACATCAAAGGCAGGTTGGACATCCTTGACCTTATCTTGCTCAGGATTAAAATACTGTTTAATGAGAAGAGCTTGCTAAAACAACAAAAATATGATAGTCTGCTTTATATAGGAACCAACAACCATTGGTAGTTGGCCTGTCACATTTCAAGTGTTCCTTAATCTTACCCAACAGCTAGGATGGCTTTATTGGAAAAAACAAGTAAAAGCAATGGAAAGAGGAAATTGAATTAGCATCTGGCACAGATTGTATCAAATTGTTTGTGCAGATCCAGAGGGAGCAACTTTACATATCTATTTTCCAGTCACGTAATTGTCCAACTTCCGTTCACCACCATAACCTACAATGAGTAAGAGGTGCATGAGGCACACTCAGAAGCTTGTTGAAGTAACAGTGATGTTTGATGAAGCCACAGGCCTGACCTGGAGGCAACTGTACAGCCCATGCAGGTTCTTCACAGTGAGGATGGCTAAGGACAAAGTGAGGGTGGCAGCTTCCTTGAGTACCAGTGCCTGTCCCCACCCAGGACATCATTTATGGCCCCAGGAGCTGTTGACTGAAGAGAACTGAACAGCCCGTCTGGGTTCAGATCACCTTTGCTGGCACCAGCCAGGCTGAGCTTCTAGACTGCACTGAAGCAAGTGCTGCACATTTGCTTGTGTATTCTACAAAAGCCACAGCTCTAGAAGTGCGTCCCTGAGGCTGACTCAGACTCCAAACAGTTTTTGCACTGACAAGCATCAGACATTTGTTTCTCCTGTGGTATGTTGGCTGCAGGGGGGAGTTAGCCAAGAAGAGCAGGGAAGGGCTGCCAAAATCCTAACTTCGTTTTGGATCCAAAGAGTTACTAATTTATCATCAGTCAGAGGCAGCAGGCACCACCCTGCAGCTGTTAGCCTCTATGTGTCATACACCACCCATCACCAGTTTAAGCAAAACAAGGAATTCCTCTCCCCTTTCCCCCCCCTGTTTTTGTATATGGGGTCTTATTATATGGAGAGAAGGCTGTGAGGGTTGGTAAGAGGTAAAGGAAAGCAGGGAGGAAAAAGCAGGCATGAAAGAGCTTCAGGAAAATGGCCAGCATGCAGTGGGGTCTGATCAGGTGGCAGAATCCACAGGTTTTCCATTTTTCTTGTTTCCTGGCAGGAGAAGAATGGCTCAGTCTTTAGTATTTCTGTTAGTCAAGTGTTTCCTTTATTATGCCTCATATTAGATATGCTGTAGGGTGACTGAATGTGCACATGCTGAGGAAGAGGGGCAGCTCCATGTGTGCTCAGAGGCATTAACTGATGTTGGCTTTGGATTCTGCAGGAAGTTGTTGCCCACTGGATTGCAGAATGCCGCCTTAGCATAGAACAGGCGCGCCTGCTCACACTACAAACAGCCCGCAAGATTGACATGTTGGGCAACAGAAGAGCAAGGAAAGAGGTAAATTTTATGTTTTGGTAGCTAGGACTTGGTGGATGCAATGCCTCTGCATTCAGCTGGCTAAAACACAAGGTAGAACATATTGTTAAACATTATTATTCTAAGTGTAGAGTATAACTCCATGCTGAAAACGGCCTTAAGATATGCTTTGAATTGTCAGAAGATCAGGGTGTGATCTGTCTGAAACAGAGCTGAATCTGTTAAAGCATTGCTTGCTTGTCTCAACACAGTAGCATATTTTTGGGTGACTGGAAACAGTTTTACCGTAGCCAGGGAACGGGAAGAGCAGAGCTCTCATCCAACCCCAAGGGGAAGGAAGGTACTGAGAGATACCAATATTCAGCAGAAGTGTTGGGTAAATATTTTCACTTGCTCATGAAACTGTTACTGATAATGTCAGTTCTTCTAACTACAGGTAGCCATGACCAAAGTGGTTGTTCCACGAGCTGTGCTTAAAGTGATTGACTGTGCAGTTCAAGTGTGTGGTGGAGCTGGAGTTTCCCAGGATTTTCCTTTGGCCTTCATGTGAGTAAAGGGAGATTTCCTGTAGATTCTAAGCATTTCTTTTACAAAAACTTGTAACACCAGTACATGCCGTTTCACCTCAGCATGAAATAATAGTGTGTGTCCCTTTAAGCTATAAAATTTAAAACAATTGTTTTAATAGTTCAATTAGCCTTACAAAAATAAAAGCTGGCACTGGACCTAAAATAGTTCTTATCAGCAGTAAAGAGGATGTGCTTCTAAAACTTTATGTTATCCCTTACGGCCTTGGGGAGAAGCGAAACTTCTGAATTCCCAGCCCACCCCTCTCAATCCTGCCAGGAAGATTGTGCTGCAGTATCTCCCATGTGACAGGACTTTTCAAAGCAAGGAGTGTCAAAAGGGCAGCAAGAGCAGTGCTGAGAGCTCTCACATGAGCCTGTGTGGCTGCTGTGGCAGGTCAGGAACCCACCCCTAACTCGGCTCTCCCCCCACAGGTTCGCGTCCATACGCACCTTGCGCCTAGCGGATGGGCCCGATGAAGTTCATCTCTCAACAATTGCAAGGTGGGAACTCCTTGATCAGTCAAAGAAGCTCACTGCAAAAATCTAAGGTCAGCATAAAGCCTTCTCAAATGGAGGGAAGAATTAGGAAAAGTATCAGTGTAATAATGGTATCCAAGGTAAAACTGAATGAATACAAAAACTTGATTCTAACTGGAAGCAATTATCTCACTATTTTCACTTATTACAGTTAATAATTATGGGCTTGCTTTTTAAGAATTTGCAGAAGCCATGTAAATAACTTATCTGGGATCTTTGTAACACTAAATAAAATCTATTTCTAACAGGCCTAAAGTGCTTTCTTTGTGCTGAATCAAGCCCTTTATCCTTTTATTGTAGACAAAGCAGTTTTGAGTCAGAAAATTTAATTTATTGCAAGGTAGGCTAAACATTTAATTTCGTGAAATGACAAACACTGGAGATAGTGCCTTGCTTTTTCTTTTCCAAAGCTCAGCTCCAACCAACCCTCTCTGCTCCCCAGCTCTCAGCTGCCTTCCTTTTCTACAGTCACTGAGACTACGCTCAGTCCTACCCCCAGATCCCCTCAAGTGAGGCTCAGGGCAGCACAGAAGGCCGGTGTCACATGTAGCAATTTGTCTGCTGCTGCTTGCTTATTACTCTGCATTGCTTCTCGAAATAGATCTCCCCGCCTTTCCCCTTACAAATGTCCCTTTTGTCTTCCCTTGCATCCTTCTTCCTGTCTCTCCTTTTGTGCACCCTCACAAGCCTCCTCCTCGTTCCAGCTGTTCCCACCTTTTCCTAAATCTGCCTAAGCTAAGGTGGCACCTTTCTCCCTAAAGAGATGATGTTTTGGCTGGCAGCAGCAGTGTCAGGGTGCAGTTCATGGCCTCTGCTATACCAAAACAGGCTCTGGCATTTATGCCCAATACACCTGTATGGAGTTCTCAAAGGTCAGAGTTACTCAGTTCTGTTCCAATTCCCTTTGACCTGAGCTACTTCAAGAGAACCTGCCCGTGCAGGAACAGAACCAGGCAGATCACAGCACACTGCACCACTGGTAGCTCTACTTCCTGGAGCTAGGATAATCACTTCTCAACTTGCACAGGGGTGGTAACTTAAGGGCAATGAAGTTAAGGACACAAGGGTTTACTGCTTGCATGAACAGACAAGCCCCACCCTCCAAGCTCCTTCCTGCTGGAGCCCAGGAAGAACACATTCTGCTTGCCTCTGTCTTCAGGATGAGGCTGTGCCAGTTCTGTCCTTGAGCCCAGAGCCAAGTGCTCACTTGAAGGGTGTCCAGCTGCAGCGGTCACTGAGGGGTACAGTGGCAGAGTACTTAGAACTAGAAGCATTCTATATTCTATGAAGCATTACCTCATTATACTTAAAACCAAGATTATAACATCTTTTGAGAAAGCAGTAATTCTTGTTTATATTTACATCCACCTCAGTTTCCTCTTGATTTCTGCCAAGAATGTTTTCTAGGAAGTTGAGAGTGTGAGTAGGTCAGTGGCTGAAGTTCACTTCAAATACAAAACCACCTGCACTGTACTACTACACGTGTTTCAGGAGTTCTGCTCCAGGCTGTCAAAACCTGCACAAAGTGTTTTCTCAACCAAGAATGCCCAGGATCATATTCAGCCACGTTACAATTAGTTCCACCTAATTAGAACTTTCAAAGAACAGCTAGACAAGAACACCACCTTTATCTCATTAACAAGGCTCTTAATTCCCTTTATTTTAAAATTCTATGTACATATGAATGATCTGTATAATGTACACTCAATATAGAAAGTTTTTATATACTGGATAATGTATAGAACATTTCACAATTACACTAATTTCTTACATAACATGTCAACTTTTTAAGGTTTTTTTGCTGAAGCTTCGTCAATTTGGTCAAGCCAGTTATACATACAAATGTCTAATGCTGTTTGATCCAAGGAAGAAGATAATGTTAATGATTAAGGACATGAGTGAACTGGTGCAGGGACAAACCCTTTCAGGTCATGTTCAATGGGAGTGATCACATCAGACTGAGAAATGAAGGGATGCCCGTTTAGCGGGGTCGGTGAGGTCAAAGTTATTTTAGCCCAATTCCTCTAGACTGTAGCTCAACTCCAGTCATGCTAATTCATAAAATATAAAAACTAGGAAAGTTTGATTCACAGTCTTGTAAACAAATATAAAGGAACAAAATGTGCTTATGTACAACAAGAAAAAAATTCTTGTGTACCCATTTCAGCTGATCCACAGAGTGCTTTCTTGTGTTACAGTGTGGTAGTTAGAATCACTGACTTTTCTGAGAAAAAAAAAGTCATAGAAAAAAGGAATAACACTGTCATAAACACCTGGCAAGGCAGTAAGTTCACTTCAATGTATTGGAGGAAAGTGCTGTTCCTCGTCACTGGCCAGTCTGCCTTTGTCTCTTCCACAAGGATTTCCAGTCCTTAGCTGACATCTCCCACTTCGTTGTCTACCGGGGGTGGTACGTTGGGCATTACGGATGACGTCGTCCCTGCAGTGAGGTAACCAGCAACTCCAGGGCCTTTCAGGAGGAAAAAAAAAATACTGGTGATTAGTTTTCCTTCTATTTTATTCCCTCTGGTAACACTCAGATACATCATCTAAGTCAATCAGACACCTTACACAAGAATATTTAAGTTTTTCTTTAAATTCTTTAAAATCTAGAAACACTAGAAACTAAAGACTTCTTAGTCTACCAAGTGGAATAGCTTGTGGGGGCCATTTCTCAGCTTTTTCATTTTTATTTTATTCTGATAGGCCACATAAGTTAAAAAGAACCCCAACCACCTGCACTACCCATCTCACCTTCCATCATGGAAGCAGCAGTAAAGCAGGGATGGCCTTCCTTTGCTACAGAAAGGCCCTGCCATGAAATCAAAGTGAGTTCAGGCATACGTTCCACTACTGTGTTCCTTGTGTATCTTTTCAGTGTTGTAAAGGTTTTTCCCAGCTGCATAGTTCCAGAAAGCACTGTGGGCTGCCCCATGAAGAAGCAGAACTGCCTAAAGTTTGTCTATCCAGCATTTTGTGCCTTCAGCTGGAATAAAGTGACAGCATTCTTAGGATACAAATTTCAAACTGGAGATGCGGGACTCACACCATTACTAAGTTTTCATGTTGATTACTATAGGGGCAATCAGTTTTGCACTGCAGGCAAAGCCCCTCTCCCTCAAAGCCTGGAATTAAAAATTTGGTCATATAAAAACTCTCAACACATGCAATAAAAGCTTAGGTTGCAGCATGAGGTGTTTTAACAGTAATTTTTATCATATTTGTGACTAGAAAACTGATCACTCACAACATGTTCCTGCACCAATACAGCGACTGACTTGGGTCTCAGACCTCCAGCCTACACAGCCTATATTCAACATACTAAGTTCTGCTGGGTCCTGTACTCTTCCCCTTTAAGCCATCCTCACTGAGTTCTCCCTCAGTGGGAGGAATCCTGCCCCACCCTCCTTTCTCACACTTCAGCCCAGAGCCAGAACATCAGAACATGGTTTGTCTCCCTGCAAACAGTCCCACACTGCTATGGCAAGGCAGAGAGCAAAGCAAGCAATGCCTCTGGCAATAAGAAGCTCTCTGACTGCAGGAGGGAACCTCTCTGTGCCAGCCCATCAGTGCAACCTGCCAAGTGTCACACCCACTGTTACCCATCCTAGTGCAAAAATTCCCCATAGTTATCTTGTGCCTCAAGGTTTTCCACTATGGAGGATTCCTAACATAGTTGCGAAGTTGAATTCCTGTGTAGTACCAGCAAGTACCAGCCAGTGCAGTTGCCAGTGTAGTAATCCTGTGTGCTCGAGGAAGGCAAGTGTGTCGGTGTTGGGCAGTGTGGGACCACGCATTTGTACAGCTCTAGGACATGCATCTGTTATCGGAATGCAGCGAGCGCAGCGTGCGTTCTGCGAGGTGGTATCTACCTGCTTTAGAGAGCTACACAGAAGTTAGCAAGCTGCCTGACACAGCAGATCTAAAGCCCACTTCTCAGGTGAAGGGGACTGCTGCCAGTTAGAAGGGAAGGAGAAGAGACACCTGAGGGAAGAGAAATAAGCAAGGGAAGTTTCAAGGGAAGTGCAAATAGCAAAGCAATTTGAAGCAAGACATAAGGCAGAATACAAGGTAAGAGAGGTTAAAGATTGATTAAAGTTTGGTTTCCATCTACACTTTGCATTTGTACAGCACCTTCATTCTACATTAGCAAGCACTTAAACATTAGGCAATATAAAAGCAGCATGGGCCTTAAGGCAATTGGAAAAATGTATTGCCCCCAGTCTCAAAGCCTGACCACATCTGGTAGTCTCAGTTCTTGGCCAATAATCAGTCAGCATTTTCTTCCTATTACTAAATTTATAGTATTTCTGAAATACCAAGGAAATTCAGTACAAACTGAATCAGTTCCAGTGTTCTTTGACTGGCATCAAACAGTACAAAACCAGAAAACTCCTGTTCAGAGCCAAAGCACAGACTCCTGTGTGAAAAAATGCATCAAGTGTCGCAACACCTATTCTCAAAATATAAGCAACTACTTCTAGAAGATGTAGTTCCTGACTTGAAAGGCTCTTGCTTCATTTTCTCAAAATACATGCTAGTATCTTGTAAGAAAAACTCTGGCCATTTGATTTACATGTCATTATTTCAGTTATGCTCAGAAGCTTTACCAAGATTCCTATATTGGGTTAGATGAGAAAGTTCCATGTGGCACATGGCTGTGTCCACACTGGCTTGTCACAAAGGACTTTAAAACCTCACCTGTGAGGCAAAGCTTTTAAGACCAAGTGTTTGTTGAGGCTACTGAGGAGTCAGAAGTTTGCATCATGTCTTGCTTTAGACAGTTTGCTGCAATGTCATTATTTGCTACATCTGAAAATATTTTATGTGATAGTGATGTTCTGGACTGTGATGTCAAGTGCTGCTCAAGTGAAGGAAAAACAGGACTTGATTTGCAGTGACATAACTGATCTGGGAGTATGTCTGCACCATGCAAAGAAGTTCCCCTCAGTTGTTAACCTTAGCGTGCACACACAGCTAAAATGCTCTTCTTCATCACCAGTGAGGCTGGTGTGCCTCTGGGGTGTCATTTCAATCTTGGTGGCACCAGCAGGGGACTCACCCAAGGTGTGCCACTGCTGCAGTGAAGTTTATGCTGCAAGCTCCATGTACAGGCATGAGGCCACCCTGGCAGGCCACTGATTCTGGCTGGAACACAGCCTCAAACTCCAACCTATTAGCATTCCAACTCTTCCAACAGTACAACTACCTGTCTAACACTGAAGTTGTGTTAATTCACACAGACAACTAACACAGACAGTCTGAGTGATTCTCAAGACAGTTTATACATCCCTTCAACTGTGGAAAAACTTGTGTTCTAGAACTGAAGTAGACTGACCCTGAGAAAGCATGGAAAGCTACTGTCATTCTTTAGTTTCAATTACATCTCTGCTTTATCACTGCAGAGTACTTGCAAGTCTTGCCAGTGTCCAGATTCTGTTGCTAAGTATGTACAGTAAAGACTGCGCAGAGAAATACCTTCTCAACCAGCAAGATTACCTTTTAGCAAGTGTTCTAAAAACATACTGTATTTTTACAGCACTGAATGTTCAGACCACCTGATGGCACTAGATCCTGGGGATAAACAGTAACTCCAGAGTTCACTGTGACAATTAAGCAACAGTACAATTTGGGATAAAAATAGGAAAAGGTTGCTAACCTGTGAGGTATCCTGATGTTTGTGTATCAGAAATGAACAAGTCGTGTTTCTGATCCTTGAAGGCACTCCACACAGAAGAACGGGACAGAATTTCATTTACCTACAGTATTTGAAGAGATAACACAGTGAGCAAGTGCCATTTGTTGTGTTCTAGGCAAAAACACTCATTTTCTATTACCAAAGCATTCTGAAGGGATTACACCAAAGAACATGGCAGTAGTTCAGGCTGTGATATGGAATTTGTATACATTTCCAAGGAGACTTTTCCATGTGAATTGTGCAGCTGAACACAATGCTCAAAAGAAGTTATTTAGTAGCTTGACTTTATCCTTTGTTCCCCAGAAAAGTGACAAGGAAAAGCAACCCTAGAAGTAGCCCTTGCCACTCACTGACAGCTGAGGGAGAATAGGACTTTTCCTGTACTAGAGCAAGATAGGGACTACATGGAAGAAAGACCTATTCCAAGTTTCCTTCCCTTGAGAAAGCTTTCAACAAAAGGGTAAGAGAAATGCATTAAGAACTAGCACAGTTACTGGGACAAATTTACTTAGATAAACATCCATATTTACTTAGATACACTGCTGCAGTTATGTATTTATTCAAAAAACAGAGGAGAAATTTACATTTATAGCACAAGTTCTGAAGAGTTGTCAGTTAAAGCTAACCAGCTCATAGAACATTTCTGCACTTAATATAATAACAAGAATAATAAGAATTATCATTCTCACTAGTGCTCTTCACATGCATTGAACCAATGACTTCTCCACAAGCAAGAAATGAAGAAATTCCAAGCCCTAATCATTCTGCAGTTGCAGCATGTTAACATTTTAGGTGGAATGATGCACATGACAGCCAGAAGATTAAACAAGAGACGTTCAAAGTTAGACCTACCAAGTGTCAAACCCCAGATAAAGACTTATCTCACCTGTTCCCCATACTGCAGGCTGCGAGACATGGATTTCAGAGTCTTAACAATCTGAGCTTTTGTTGCAGATGGGCTTTCAAGGTTCTCAAGACCAACCCCTTCAAGCAGCTTTAGAAGATAAGGGACCAAATCTGCTTTCAAAGCCTGCAAACATACACAAATGAGTTGTCTTAACACAGACCAGGAAGTTCTACAGAGATTTTTTTATACCACTACCATTAGTATGAAACAAAAGTGCCAACAGCTATTACTACAAATGCCAAAGATGAGTCTATTTTTCCTGAGCTGTATGAATACAAGCAAGAGAAAGCAAAAATACTGTCCAGCAATTCTGCTTTATCTAGGTGTAAACTCAGTTGCATTACATGTCATTACACTCTCTCAGTAGACACGACACTAACCCTGTGCATTAAGCTTCAATGGTCAGGTAACATCCTTGAACAGGTCTACATTTTAGATAAAAAAACTTTTCCAACAATAAAAGCACATTAGTTAAGTGTCCAGGAGGCTTCCCAGGTGCCATTTAAGTTGAACAGTTTAAAGATACCACATTTTTACAGTTTGAAAATGTACTACTTACTTGGGCTACTAAGTCAGTTTGTTCCTTCTGAAACATTCGATTCAGTGTTTCACAGGCTATCCCAACTACATCTGATCTCTTTTTCATTCCATTCATGAGAGGGCCAATGGTCTCCAGTGATGCCATCGCTCTAACACAAAGCTGTAGAGAGATAAAACATCCTGAGGACTTTATTTTATGCCAAGATTAATGGTCATTGCAGATATGGTCAGCCAACACCATAAATTTCTCATTGTTTAATCTAGCAATTCTCCATTAATTAGCTATAGGTCACACTTGCTACACAGTATTTAGAGTTAGAATAAAGCTCTTTTAGGAACGCTACTAAACAACACAAATAACTCCAGCTATGCTTTTCTCCCCTCAAGGACTTAGATGACTCAGTACCTCATTGTCTGACAATATGTGCATGACACGAATGGCACTTTTAGGAATGGCATTGTTCTTGTGATTCATAGCCTGGATTATCTTGTGAAGATGACCAAGAGGAGGAACTTGATCAGCTAGCTGAGGCTGGGCACTGAACAGGCACACAGTTGCTGTTGTAATGGTTTCTAAAGTTTCCCCCTGCAGAAAATTGAAAATCAACAGAAAGTGTAACTCAGTAAAGCCTTATGTATCATCATAACAACATTTCTCACTTGCTTTGCATTATAGATTTTTTTTCTCTAATGCTTTTATATCACTTAGCTCTCATACTGTTAAAACAACAAGTTAAGAATATGATTATCAGCTCCAATAGTGGCAAATATAAGACAGATCACATGGGAATTCCTAATCACTATTTCCAGAATCTTGAGAATCCAGTATCTGGCTAAGTTGTTTGGTGAAAGACAGCACGGATGTTCAGCTGACCACCTGAATTCCTACAGTATTCTGCAGTCTGTGCAGAATCACTTGTCATGCCTTGTGTATTCTGCATGCCTCTACAAACTGCTATCACATCTTCATAAGATGCCTGTTTTATTCAACACACTAGTTAGTTTCCATCCTGCAAGACTAACACAGAATCTGCCTGGACACTGTTTACAAATTAATTTTCAAACTGCAACACATTTTCTGTACTCATTACACCAACTGTTAGGTGGCAGCCTTCTGTAGGTCACATAATTTAGCATGAGTGGGAAGTTAGTGTTGCAGAAGGGAAACAGAAGTCTCAAGAGCAGAAAATTTTAGGTGGTGTAGAACAAGTGCCATTTTTTTAGGTTGGTCAGTCCTGGGATAATTAAAAGACGCTTCATTTGTTAAGCCTCATCTCTAGCATAAAATAAGTCCCTAAGACTTAAGTGAAGCTAATTCTATGACTTCAGGGACTTTAAAACCTTGACTCATGTTCAAATGTTGCCTAAACATATCAACATGCTTTTACAGAGAGTCATAAAGGAGACAGAAAACCCCATTTATAATGGGAAGAAAGTGTGAGAATCTAAATCAGACACTAAGAGGCTTAAAACTTAAGAATGCTAAATAAATTCAAAGCATAGAACCAGAAAAAAAATCATCTTACATGGGGGTTATTTTTCTCCAGTAGTTCAGTAAACTTTTCCAACAGTGCAATGAGAAATTCTCTTGGTTTCCGTAAAACCCAGGCCGGCTGGGCAATAAAAATCCTGAGGAAGACTCCCCCCACTGAAAGTTCACCTTCTGCCTCACCGTACACCACAGCAAAGTCTTCAGGCAGCTGTTGAATTGTAAAGTGGAAGTTATTGACAAGGATATTTGAGAGATCTAAAACTGTTTCTCTAAGTGGTCAGGGTCACTAACTGTATTCTCCAAAACAGCTGTGCAAGACAATAAACCCTTCATCTTGAAAGAACATGAGGTAAGAAATGACAGTAGAAAGAACAGTGAAGTGCAGGCAGTACCACTATAGTGAACTTTTCTTTCAAAGAACACAAGGAACTGAACCTGCCAACAGTGGCAAACCCTAGTTCAAGAGAAGCACTAGCAACAAGGCTGATTATACAACAGCCCTTTCCTTCCTTGCACACTTCAGGGAAAGGTTTCTCACCATCAGGCTAGGGAAGTTTCCAGTATTCATCTGGATCAAAACAGACATCATGATGCGTTGAGAAACTGGTTTAATATTGAACTAGAGGACTGCTGGGAGGAAGTCATATCTAGCTTTTTTAAGATACTGGGAATCACTACATACTGAAACACCTCATTGATGTGCCTGATGTGAGGGAATAATGGCTAAGGACTCTTAATTATTTTTTGAGACCCAGTGACTTACTAAAGTTACTTCACATTTACCAAGAGCAAGTTTACAATGGCTAAGTAGTGACAGGACTTCTTCCAGCAAACCAGTCTTCTCCTTTGTTGCTGACTTTTGATGAGTTTTAGAGTAACCTGAACTATCAGAACATTCAGAGTATACTGACAGTGATTTTACCAGTAAGTGTCTAATTTCAAGGTGCAAGTAGTAACAAAAGCATAAATTCAACATTAAACCAGTTATGTTTTCAGTTATCAAGTTATGTTTACAGCACAGCAGCGAATCCCTGTTAGTACTTTAAGAGAAAAGCCTATTAAGAGTCTAATACATGCATCTATTATGTAGGTGTTGCCTACAGCCTCCCTGGACACACTCAAAGCAGAAACAGTATACTTTTACCTTCCAGTTAGTGTCAGGGTTGTCCCTCTGAAGTTTAAAGTGCCTTTAAAAAGAAAGCAAGTTTTAATGAGCAGTAAATGAAGGAGTTGTCTCTTCTCTACTTGACACCTCAGTCTCCCTCCATCACTGTGAAGCACTGTTTCTAAGCCCCATTCTACCCCCACTGTATCCCTCCAAATCCTACAGCAGTGAGCAAATACCTGGACTGTGCACAAACTGCACCTGCATCACTAACTTACAGGTGCAGTACACAGTGAACAAGTTTCTTTCACTGAAGTCTGGCTTACAAGAATTCTACATTTTACAGGAGGAGCTCTGTCTCACAGTTCTTCTACAGCAACTCTGGTTAACTGCCACTAAGAGAGTTTTTCAGTTAAAGATAACTGAATCAGAAGGTTTCCACATACTCAAGCATCATTTCTCGAACTGTTGTTGATACTCTCTCCCTGGAGCTGTCATTCCAAATTAATTCTGGATTTTCATGGGTTCCCTCAAAGATATGAACAGCAGCTTCAGGGTTGTCTCTCATGGCATCCATGAAGACTCCAGGTAAAAATTTCATTAGTGTGATTCTAACCTAGAAGGGATGAACATAAATGACATTTAGTATATCGTATGACAAACTAACTGACAGGACAAACTGACAAAAATAGAAAACTCCACAATGTCCAACTATCTTTAATGCTAGAATTGTCAAGTGCTAGACCACAACACCACAAAATAAAACAAGTGCCACCATGTCAAATAGCAATAGCCAATGACACTGAAATCTAGGTCTCTACTTTAAAGTCACAATGAATGGAAACCAAACTGCTTATACCAGTTACATACTGCTTATACAGTTACATACAATAGCTGTGAAGTTGCTCACAGATTAAAAGTTAAATTATTTTGAAAAAGCCTGACTGATCCTTACATGAGTATTTTAGATACAGAAAAGGATTTTTTTGCTCATCTTGAGAGAGATACAGGTAATATCAAGAAAGAGTTCCAACATGAGCTATTAAGATTCTTACCTTTGGTCCCACCAGCTTATCTGCAGTCATTTTGGCAAAAAGCTCTGCTGTTTGGGCTCGGACCTGTGGGTGAGTTGAGTTGCAAAACATATCTAGTAAGTAGATTAAAGCACCTGTAACAAAGAGATAAGGAATATTGAATTTTTTTTTTCTTTCTGGTCACAAGTTGTAGAAATTCTCCAATTCAACATAGATTATTTTAAATGGGAGAGTGGCCACTCTATTCACTTTAAGTCCATTGTTGCAGAAACATTTGGTTTCAGTGTAGTACTGTACCTTTTGCCATGGCCTCTTTAATTATTTTTGTGCTAGATGTCAAAGCATACAAAGTTTCAAGGACAAGCTGCCGACCTGTCAAAATAAAGAGCATTAAGAACTTTGTGTCACACAGAATGAATAAACAAAGATAAACGTAACTGATCTTAACAGAAGCCTGTATCAAAAGTGCAATAAAGCTTCCAACAATTACAAGCTTAGGGATTTCTGGCTACAGTACATTAGTTAAAGAATGTCAAATCAATCACATTCTAATACAGAATAACTTCTTACTTAGATGCTAATTAGCTAAATTCTCAGAAATAATTAGCCAATGGAACACTACACAATTCAGAAGTAATCAGAGGACCTGCTATTCATATGCTTCAGGTCACACATTTAAGACAAAAAACTGGTCACACACAACATTTTTGTAAACCATCCTTGTTAGCTTTGGATATGATAGCCATCTAATGTTTAAATCATCAGACAGAAGTGACTTACTAGCATATTATAGGGCCTGTGTGATGACAGAGATGGTCTAAAATTTGCATTTGTTTAAAAAACTATTTCTAATCCTGCTTCTTGTCATCTTCTTAAAAAAAAATATATCTGTTTGGTAGCTTTGCTTTTCTTATCTAGCTATCAACTGATAGCTGAAGATTGTTATTAGGACTGGGCATAGAAACACGGTATTTCACTGAGGATGTATTGCAGTACTGTCTTTACTGCTCTCATTAATAGCTGTGCAACTAGAATGGAGCACAGCAACAGCTGAGGAAAGCTTTGTTCCAATGTATAGGTGTTCTTACTGTAGTTTCTCTTCATAACCCAGCTCTCTATCCTATAAAGCTAACAAGACCATTTTAACCTAAAACTCAGTGCTAATTTCAGCCAGCTGCATTCTTATAAATTCCTGAGTTAGAAACCTTTGCCTTTGCAAGACAGAGAATCTTACAATACCTACTTGAAGGTAAGGAATGCAGGAGTGCCAGTAAGTTAGCAAGAACCATTGCCTCAGCAATGTTGTTAACACATTCTTGATTACTTGTTACTATGTTCACTACCTGCAAAAGAACAGAAACAGTACTTGATTATATTTCAGCTATTCAGACACTTTTCAGAAAAAAACCCAGTGGATGAAGTCAGCCAACTCACTGGCCAATAGAACTGATATTTAAAACATTTATTCCTGCCACCAAATTGTTTTGTCTCTTCAGGCAAGAAGGATGCAAAGACACAGGCACAAAGTATCACATGCTCCTCCAAGGAGGAGCTGACACCTTAGAACCCCAATCTTAGTATTTTTCAGATGCTACTCTAACAGCTACACAATCAGGTTTGTTTATGGTGATTATGTAAAGCATCTAGACAGGGAGGTTGGGAGTCTGGGGATTGGTTTGTTTTTTGGTTGGTTGGGCTTTTTACCTCCAGAGCCAACTGCTGTACCAGGCCAGCTCCATGAACACGCAGAAGGGAGAATATCAACTTAAAGTGCCCTATGCATTCACACTCAGAACCTGCAAGAGACCAAATAAGTTACTCTCCATGTTAGCCAAAGCAGTCACTGAAGGTCCATTCCCATATTTCACTATACAGAGAGGTGCTAAAGACTACACAGCTATATGTAGTTGTAACAGCTCATAAAGGACAGCAGCTGCTACAGAGTTAGAAAATTATGAACTCCTCTCTGTTAATCTAGCTTCCACAGAATTTCAGGTCAACAACATTTCAAAAACAGAAGGTAACTCCCCGCTCTAAGGAAAGTAGCTGATGCAGTTCTTGGACTACACTTAGTTACTTGCATTCTTACAAAATGATTATTCCTTAATTTTAAAACAAATTCCTTAATTTTATTTATCATTGACCATCAAAACCAGTTGTCTTCAAATACACTTGCCCTTTCAGGATGTCCCAGCTCAGAGCAGGATTGCTATCTCCAGCAGGAGATAAACCTGCCTTCAGGTTTATAACTGCACACACAGAGAACATCCTAACCAGCTATTATTAGATGCCACAACAGTAACATGGTTTGCTTTTAAAAGTAGCATAACATCATAATCATTTGTCTCAGACTTTTCCAGTCTGTACATTGATGTCTGCTCATTAAACTTTGAGGAGCACCTTCTCCTCTTGCTTTACTATGGCCTTAACACAGGTGCCACTTAGATGTTTACTAGCACACAGTATGCAGTTCAAGAAGGATTTTTTTGACACAAGGAAACTTAAAAATCAGTTGAAGATTCTTTGAAGGATTACAGAAAGTTTCTTTCAAGATGTTTAAGTCTTCCTAGCAACAGCAGGATCGAATTATAGTTAAAACCTAATGATTCGGCAATGGAAACAGATAATGCTTGAACTTAACTCCAAATTTTGCTGCATCTACTGACAGTGCTCTCCTGGTAAGGAAAAAACCAGCAAGCTCACATGGCTTACCAACAACGTTAAAGTCTGTCAGCAAGCAAAAAAAAGCTTCCTTCTCACCGAAAGACACAGACTACATAGGCTGTGAGTTTTTAAGGCTGTCCACAGAAAAGTATACTGGGGAAGCTCAATTTTAAGCCTACCTGGGTTGTGTTTTATGACATTTCTCAGAGCCTCCAGGGCCATTTCAACTCTCCGTAAGCGATCTCCGTGTTGATTGGACTCCACTTTCCCAGTCTGAGTTATTGCCATGAGGGTATGAAGGTACTGCGCTTGTGAGCCTACATAATCCAAGAGGCTTGCAGCAAATGCTTTAGGAAGCTTTGAAGTAGAGATGACAGCATTTTTAGCTGTGTGATGCAACAGTACATAGTAGAAAATGTATCCAACTTCTACATTTCACATATTCCTTTCTTCCAGACAGGCAACAATTCTTTATGATCACTATAACACCTGGATCACATTAAACCCTATTCCTATCCAAACATACACTTAAAAAGCTGCCACTACTCCAGCAGGTGTGTGCTTGCCCATATATACTGATTGTAAAGCCAATAGGCAGAATCACCACCTCCTGGAATTACTGAATCAGCCCAAGTGTCTGCATCACAAGCTTGTAGAGAGAAGTCACTAAGATATTTGAACACCACACCTTATGACAGATTTGTTATTTTAATTTATTCTGCTCCAGTAAAGTTTTTTCTCATAACATGTTGATCTTGAAGAAAGTTTCCATAACATTTTGTATTTTCTTCATTCTGTTTGTACTGACAGATAGATAAACAGGAAGAAGTAGCATTCCAAACACTAGTTTTAACAGGAAGATTTTTAGCTACATCTCACCTCTAGTTGGAAGGTAGGGACCTCATTGTAGACTCTAACAAAAATCTCTCCCACAATAAGTTCCTTTGCATGGTCACTGAAGACAAAGTCAGATCCATAGCTCTTGTCACAATCACCCTTTAAGCAGAGATAAGCAGCACAAGCTCAGACAGAAAATAATCTTATAGAAAGTGTAAAGCTATAATCCGATAATGAAACAGGCAATACTTGAACAGAAAACTTAATTCTTCAGCAAGTCAGAAGCTCAGACTGAAACATAACATGAAATGAACAAGCAAAATCACAGGGTTTTTGTTTTCTTTTAAAAACTATGGAATGAAGAAAGTGACTTTGGGGTAGACAACAATGGATACTTGTATTAATCATACAATTGCATCTCAAGAGGACATAGGAAAACATGAAACAGTTTTTTAAAAAAACAGTACTGGGATTCAAAGTAAAGAGTATCTTACTCTCTTAATCATGCTTTCTTGCTGTGATTCCAAAAACTCCAGTAATTCAGCTCGTGTCCCATTGTTCCAGATCAAGTAGGGGTTCTCTGTGTTACTGTTAAGCATCTTCAGAGTCTAAGAAAAGGAATTTACATAATGTAACACATTTTCAACATTTTTGGATCATTATGCACATTAATCAGCATGTTTCATGGTATCAGTCAATCCAATCTCATTAACAGCTAGACTAATTACAGAAGCAAGTTTAAAGTGTAAAATTTCCCATACTGGAAAAACATACCAGAAAAACAGTATGTGCAAGTTCTGTGGTAAAGTACAACCTAAATTTTAGTTTTCTCTTTATTCTGCTCTGAGACACATTTCAGATTCTCCATCCACTTTTGACAGTGAGCAGCAACTACCTACACTACCTGTTTATAGATGGCTTTCTTGGCCCCACTTTTAAAGAGTTAAGTTAAACCTTTTCTCCTCATCATCATTATATCCTAAAGCCTTGAACAATTAACTCCACTTTTTTGTTCTTGTATTTGTTTTGCAAATATTATTCTAGGAAGCACTGTTCCTGTCCATAGTGTCTGAGGCTGAACCAGTTTTTCCCTGCAGTTACCTCAACTGCAAATAAAAATCACATTGATGTTAACTGGTCTAAGAAAGCTGAATGTTTTAGAAGTGACCAGCTATTCCTTTTATAAATCACTAGAGAAAGTTTTGACCAACAGATGCTTACCTCGGTAGGACTGACCACAGCAAGTTTTCTTGCAATGTAGGGTGTCAACATTCCAGCCAAGCTTTTCCTGATCGTTGGGTTTTCAGGAGTAGCTTGTTCATCAGAAAGATATCCTCCAAGGCGACTCAGGGCAAGGAGACTGAGCTTAGCAAGGCAATTTGCTACCTCCTGAAAAATACAGAGGCCATTTGAGAAAACCTAGAGCCTTCTTCTCATCTCAAAAACTTACTTTTATACTGCTTGCTATAGATTAAAAGTGTCATGCATGAAGTCCATTAGAAACCATGGGTTTTGGCAGCTTTAACAGTTGAACGCTTTAAAAAACCAAAAAAACCTCAGCCTATTCATCACTATACAAAAATTCCCTATCAAAAGTCTCTGTTAATATTACTCTTCATGCAATTCAATGATTCTAACAAATACTTGAATACACTTATTCTTGGTAAATAACTTAACTTCTAGTAAGAGATGGAAAACAACAGCCACTGGTTGCTGAAAGCACCTTGGCAACATTACCTGGTGGTTTGAATCTTCACTTTTCTGAATCCCGCTCTCCTCCAGCGTATAGTCATAATTGAAGAGGTAACCCAGTAAGTACCACAGAACTCCAGCTTGGAACAAATGTGTTTGTAGCCAGTAATCTAAGGCAAAGGAGCTAACACACTCTACTCCTAAAGCAGCTACTCGTGGTATGGTCTGAGGGGAGAAAAAAGAAGTTTGCCTTAATACCTGTAACCAAACAATGCCAATTTGTTTCTGTACCAAAGATTTAAAAGCCAAAACTTGCTAATTCTGCAGTACTATCTCAGCAGCCCAGATATGAAAACTGAAGTAGACATAATTTCTGCAGCTGAAGTATTTGGTAATGAACAACATGGCTAATTAGCCAACACCTTTCAAGGGGAAGAGTACTTGAATAGTTTTTTCATAGGATTAGAAAGAAGCATTGGTGAACTGCAGCAAAGATTCCAAGGTGAGTTTTTTATGGCAATACATGTGTCCTGCAGGGTCTAAAGAACACACAGGCATATACAATCAATTACTAGAATCTGGTTTTAGTCTCCTGTTTCCCCACACCCCACAAGAAAAGTTAAAGACAAGCTTTCTTTATTTAATTCAGACAAAATTCAGCATTTTTATAACAGGAGGCAAGTTCAAAAGAGGTAAATGGCAAGAAAGACTCTACAGTCAGCATAAACTCTGGGAACAGTATTCAAGAGTTATCTGCTTATGCAGGGTCCATTTGTAGTACTTTTATCTGCTGATTTAGTACAGTATGCCAAGCTGCCTGATGTGTCAGTTAAAAGGCAAAAGTAGCTGAATGTTTAGAGTGGTTGCAGTTTAAATCTACAATTTTAATGCATTAAAACAAGTGTTGAAACAAGGCAGTTGAGTTCTGTATCTCATTATTTGCTGGGATCTTACAGAAGGGTTAAACTAGTCAACTACAGCTATGAGGAAAGACTGAAAGAATTTGGTTTGTTCAGCCTGGAGAAGAGAAGGCTCTAAGGTGACCTAACTGTGGCCCTCAAGTACCTGAAGGGAGCCTGCACAAAAGGGGAGTGGCTATTTACAACAGTTTGGAGTGACAGGACAAGGGGAAAAAGCTTCAAACAGAGAGTGTAGGTTTAGATCAGAAACTAGGAAGTATTCTTTACTGTGAGGGTGGTGAGGCACTGAAACAGGCTGCCCAGAGAAACTGTGGATGCTCCATCACTGTTTGAAGGCCAGGCTGGATGCAGGTCTAGGCAACCTGGTCTAGTGAAATGTGTCCCTGCCCATGGCAGGGGATTTGGAATTAGATGAACTTAAGGTCTCTTCCAACACAAACCATTCTGTGATTCTATGACTCTTATCTACCCTATAAGCAGAATATTCCCCATAATATTTAAACACCCATTTGGACAAAGAAAAGGAGCACTCACCTTGCCATAATACAGTAGTCTACAGAGGTCCTTAATTATGTTAGGCATTTCTGTAATCTTCTCTCTGCATTCCTCAAACTGAGCTGCTACACTGTAACACTTACTAATGTATCCACATACCTACAAAACACAATATTTTATTGGTTCCAAGTGGAGGAAAAATGCATGTTTAGAATTGTATTTTTAATACATACAATACTAAATAAATGTTTTTATTATATATATACACACACATTTGTGTTTATTATCATATTATACATATACATACACCATGTAGTCTTCTGAGAAGACAATACACTCAGTTAAAGCTGCTGCTTTAAACTCACCTGTACAGACATATCATCTGGCTTGCTAGAACGAGTCAAGACTGCCACACAACGATTAAATGCCTCTTGCAATACCTGTGAGGATTGGATGATGCACAAGTTCAGTCACAACAAAATAAGGTAAAAGCCAGCAAAACCAAAACATTAGCTGGCAATTTTTAATGTCTGAAGGGAAACATGAAAAAAAATATGTTGCTTGCATAAATGGCTTGTAGTGCAAAATTCCTTGCAAGCACTAGTAACACCCTTTGATGCTTTAAGAGCTGACAGTCTTCTCACATGTGAGCTAATACCTCAGTCAGTGTGCAGATGACACTAGGTTGTGTGGGAGTGTGGATCTCCTGGAGGGCAGGAAGGCTCTACAGAGGGATCTGGACAGGCTGGACCAATGGGCCAAGGCCAACTGTACGAGTTTCAACAAGGTGAAGTGCCAGGTTCTGCACTTGGGTCACAACAACCCCATGCAGTACTACAGGCTGGGGGCAGAGTGGCCTGGCAGAAAAGGACCTAGGGGTGCTGCTCAACAGCCACTGAACGTGAGCCAGGGTGTGCCCAGGAGGCCAAGGAGGACAATGGCATCCTGGGCTGGATCAGCAACAGCGTGGCCAGCAGGATCAGGGCAGTGATTGTCCCACTGGTGAGCACTGGTAAGGCTGCACCTTGAATGCTGTGTTCCTTTTTGGGCCTCTCTCTGCAAGGAAGACATTGAGCTGGAGCATGTCTAGAGAAGGGCAACAGAGCTGGGGAAGGTTCTGGAGTACAGATCTGACAGGAAGCAGTTGCTGAGGCAGTAGGGATTGTTTAGTCTTGAGAAAAGAAGGCTATGGAGAGAGCTTATTACTCTCTACAAGCACCTGAAAGGAGGGTGTTCTTAGGTGGGGATTGGTCTCTTCTCCCAAGTAACAAGAGACAGGACAAGAGGAAGTGGCCTCATGTTATGCCAGGAAAGATTTAGATTGGATATTAGCAGAAATTTCTTCACTGAAAGGGTGGTCAAGCACTGGAACAGGCTGCCAAGGCAAGTGGCTGAGTTGCCAGCCCTGAAGGTATTTAAAAAGGCATGTAGACATGATTTAGTGGGACTTGTCAGTGTTGAGATTAGTGACTGGACTCAGTGATCTTCAATATCTTTTCCAACCTAGATGGTTCTAGTATGGCAATATGTGCAATGAAAAGGCTTTCTGCTCAAGTGACTTGTTCACATTTATCTATTCTTTCACATAAAAATGCAGCAGTTCTGTAAAGGAGTAGAGAAACTTTGTATGTACCTTGCTTATCCACAGTTCAATAGACAAGCCCAGGTCGAGAAAAGAGTATACTGTGCAAGATGCTTCTCCTACTGTATCAAGAACATCTGAGATGTTTAGAATAACAGGTGTCTCAAGACCAAAAGTGATTCACAATTACATCTGATTTCCCAGGCATTGAGGATCTGAGCTTTCTAGCTATGGAAAAGTTACACTAAAAACATGCATTTCAACACATTTCTTTAGATTTACCTCAATTCCACTTTCTCTCCTCAGTTCTTCTGCATTTAATGCTGAACAATTGACAGTATGAAAAGCAAGTTCTGTAGCAGCAGGCAACAGTGGAGATTCTTTGGAAAACAAAAGGTCATCTGATGTTTCAATGGTAATGGTCTTTATCAGCATAGGATAGCCTGCATACTTGTAAGGTTTCAAATCTGAAAGAGGAAAAAAAGTCCAAGTTTATGTATATGCAGAGTCTAAACAATTTAAGCCATCATAAATTACTGGTGGAAGATATATCAGATATATAAGGACTAGGAAAGGAAGCCAACACCTGGGGAATTCGAAACAAGATGGAACAGTCCACACAATCTATCACATAGAACTGTTCATGATAGAAGCCAACAGAGCTTCACAGAAGAACTCATTTAAGATCAAAAGGGCTTATCTCCAATTCAGTACGTCCCCTAGTTCAGAGACTTGCCAGTGATGATTGTGTCTCTCCAGAGAAACACAATTATAGCTTGGTCTGTGTCTTAGGCCAGGATTGACTAACAAGCCTATAAGGACCATGTCCAGTTTGACACAACAATTTTAAGTTTTAAATTGCATTTTTCATTCCTGTAGAGTTCAGCAGTGCTAAAGAATAATTTCATTTTTCATATGGAGCCAACATGTAAGTCTATACCAATGCTGTCCCTAGCTCCACATAACTGACAGGACTATGATTGCACGTGAAATTCTTGGTTTACCATTATAATGTAACACTTACACAGCAGAACACTGCTGGCTCTGCAAGACTTGGAGATGGTGGAAGCTTGAGACTGTAGCTGGAGCCAAGGGTTAGGGTGCTCCAGCTATCCCTCTTTCCCAGCTGAGCAGTGAGAGAGGTTGTGTTGCAGCACACTCACATGAAGACTCTAACACTGGTCAGAATTTATGCAAGAATGGCTCACTGTTAATAGCCAAGTGAGTGTAATCTCATGTATAATCAGCATCTGGGTGACTGAGTACTAGTGGATTTTTCTGCATAGATGGAATTCCGTACGGAGGAAGATTCAAACTGATTAGTGCTGGAGCAGAGCACTTCAAAGAGCTATTCATGCTGTTTTGAATTAAGTCTTACTGCAGATTAATTTATTTCATGGAAGAAAAAGTCCTATTTTAAATCCCTATACCATAGCTACATAATGCTGTGGCAAGTCAGAAACCAGATCAACAGAGCAGAGACTCAAGAAGAGAGGAGATTAAAGCAGACCAAAATGACCACTAAAAAAATTAACATAAAATACTGAGGGAGCATGCTTACCTTCCTTATGCCTGTTGAAGAGGATGCTTTGAGTTTTCAAGATCAAAATTATGTTTTCTGGATCTGGCCCATCTATCACCTTGGCAGACTTTGTGCACAGAAACTCGTATGCTTTATTAACTTTTTCAAACATGTCCTGCAAATAAGGAGAAACAGCCCGTAAGTGTTGTTAAGAACCCTCTAGAACCCTCTAAATAACTGGAGCATCAGTTTAAGTAGATAAAAAAATAGAGCATTTGAATAAATTTAAATAGAGCATTTCAGGTTATTAGTGACAGCACTAGCTTTGGTGCCTCACTGCACTTCAGGAAACACTGCAAAAAACACTGGTTCATAGATCAGTTTTATTTTGTCTCCTGAACTCTGCCCTAGGCAAGAGACTTCAAGTCAATTATACTATGACAAAAGCAGTAAGTATAGCTGGATTGTGAGAATGGGCAGAGGATGCAGTCAGTCTCTGAAAGAGAACAAATAGCTTATTTAGGTCCTTGTAACTCTCTAAACAAGACCACTTCTGAGATGTGAGTCTGATCTGACTATACCAGTTTACTGTAGAAATTCTAAAACCTTGAATGAGATTAGTTCAATTATTCATCTGTAGCATTAATCTGTATTTTAGCATTCACCTAGGGCATAGCTTTTAAAAGGAAAAAAGACAATTTAAGTGTGCATTTCAAAATTCTTAATATACATAATAGCTGAGTATGTCCCCATTTTGTTAACACCATAAATTTGTGCTGTACATACCCTGCCTTCTGGATTCTTGTCTGGGTGATATTTTTGAGCCAGCCTGAAATAAGCTTTCCTGATCTTGCTTTCATCATTTCTACAATAAAACAAGTCGCATCAATTACATTTAATAACAAAAAACAACAACAAAAAAACCCACAGCAAAACCAGCCTGGGGTTCTGACAACACTACTAACAGTAACTGCAGTTGAGTGAAAACTACAGAGCTCTCCTACTTCCTTTTTAAAACCCTGCTTCATCATCTTACACTGAATCAGGGGTGATCATATAGTCACAATAGGAAAGAGTTTTAGAGACTGAAAGTATTTTAATAGATCTTGTACCTAATATATTAACCAGAAGGCGCTCAAAGTCCCTCAATATTTTAAATGAAGAATCTAAATGAGCTACAAGTGTTAAAAGATAGTATTTCATCATTTGAAGTAAATGTACTGTTCTTGAAGGATAAACACAAACTGCTGTTGGTTCACTTCTAGGGATCTGAAGTCAGAAACCAGTGGCAAGACAGGACACAAGAAATTCTACGGATATAATCATTGAGAAAAAGGGAAATATGGGGGAGGGAGAAGGATGATTACAGAAAAAAGCTTCTTTGAATACATTCAAGTTCTGCTATATTCTTTGCTCACTATGGTTGAATCTAAACCTTGTCCTTTAAAAGAGCAAAGTTCAAAGCATTCTTTCCCCCACTTTCAGCTTATCTAAACACTTTAACAACTGTTTTCTCTGACACTGGAATTGTATTTCCAAGCTTTGTTTCTCTTCAGCAAATCAATCCTCCACTGTGAAAGAAGGTGCTACACATGACTGAGCTGGTACCAATAACTCAAGTACAGAGACAAGAAACTTCAGTTTGTTTAGTACATGGAATTTATATAAAAGTAGTTATACAACTTTAAATCCTGAAGACAACTTACTGGCCTTGTCCTCTGGGTAGGTTAAGAACTTCATAAGCATCATCTATTGACATGGTAGGTGGCTTCTTCTCCACCTCCTTCTTCCAAGCTTCTAGGGTATCTTTCAACAGTTTAACCTCAAGAATTACAATTTATTAGTGTTTAATTTATGCTGACACCAGTATACATAATTTTTAATAAAATGCTGTTTTATTAATTAATCCTGTATTTTTTCAAGATAAAAGCACCTTGAGATTAAAATGACTATGTAAGAGTCAAATTAGAGGATGACAAATCACTTAAATAAGACACACTTCACATCATGATACTATAAAAACTGCAAAGCTGCATGAATAAATAAAGCTGCTTCGACAAATCTAGTCCATAGACTTGTACCAAAAAGATCTCTTCAGTTAATGTACTGACATGTTAGCTTGGTTTCTTCTGCAGTGTGGACAAATAGAACCCCTAAGTCGTGATTTTCCATTCCTTCTCCCACCCCCAAAATAAGAGTCACTAAAACACTCTCTGAAGTTTCTTGTATGCTTGATTTTGCTATTTAAGTAGTCACCACAAGGAGGACACATTTATGGGGTTGCTATGTGGAAAGAACACTATTGTGCTTCAAGATAAAGTAGGGTTTAAAGTCTTTACTTGTAAACCAAAATTCACAATAAAGGAGTTACTTGCAACAAACCTAGCATTTGATTTTTGTTCATTTTTTAGGACTTTTCATTAACTTTTAGGACTGAAAAATCAGGAACTAAATGAATCTTAAAATACTTCCTACTTACCGGATCTTTAATTGGCCAGTCTGGAAATCTGAGTGTATCACAAAGATGCTTGAGGTAATAAATGTTACAGAACAGCTCATTTTCCAGTTGGGGATAGTTGATAACTGGGATGGGACAGTATTGGTAGAGGGCTCTTGTATTGCTTTGAAGACGAGGGGTGAAGTCAGCAAGATGAGCAGCAATCTTCTCTATCATTAGACGCCTAAAAGTTACAAAGTTTAGTTTAACACTTGCCCAGCTGTCCTCAATCCTCACTCACTGTACAAACATGTTCAATGATTTCTTCTGAAAAGGTTTTGCTTAGAATTTTCACACATTTCAGGAGGGGTTTAGAATTAGATTCTGTCCTTTTCTATCAGAAAGTTATTTAAACACCATGAAAACTAGATTATTGAAAACAATTAAAAGTGGTATTTTGCCTTTCTCAACACCTCTTTACTTTCTAGGAGAGCCTAATATGTATTTAAATATTAGAGGTATATCACAGAGATAGATACTGGTAATAAAAAAGTTCATATGAGTAAGTATATGCACTTCACATAGATAGTCAAATCTCCATTCACAAAATAACTTACTCAAGATGTTCAGAGAAATATTCCCATTCCCACTGCCAATTCTGCTCTCCCTTGCCCTCGTTATTTTTGGTTGAAGCAGAGTGCAGTGGAGGACATTGCCCTTGCAGAAGGTAAACAAGAGGAAGCCATGGAATCCAGGTATTTTCAGCTTTCTTTAAGAATGTCAAATACCTCTTCAACATAACCTGCCGTTCAGATTTATTTGTCCCTCTGACAGAAAACACTTACCTCATTTCATTGCTCCAAATTGCTTCCGGAGTGTCAAATTCTCCAAGGAATATCTCAGAAAATTTTTCTGGTTCATAGTTCTCTAAGTAACACACCATTGCTTCAGGAAGAATATGTCCAAGTATACTTCTTTGAACTATATCTTGACTTTTTGTCTACAGAAGAGATCACATGGTCATCTCAAAGGTAATTGAATTCTGTCTTGCTAATTAATTTGAGACCAAAAAGCTCTCCCCCTTTTCCCTTATAGTTCTCTTAAATTCTAGTTAAAAAACTACTACAGGTAGTCTGCAAAACTATTTGGAAACAGAGGTAGTTACTTTTGCAATCTACTCACTTCTTCAGACTTGAAAGCTTGTTTTGTATGTGTGTATTTCAAAAACCTAGAAGAGAAACAGCAGTTACTTTCTTTTTGTCTGATACTACGGTACCCTAGAATAGTAAGCAGACCAACATAGTCCAGCTGGCAGGTACTGCACATTTACTTTGAGACAGAAGAGTAACTGCAACAGCTGTAAAAATTTCTGCACTAAGTTCATTAAATCCTTGGAACTCCACCAAGCTAAACACTCCTGTGTTATAAATGTTGCCTTATGCTCATCATTTCAGTTTGAAAGCTTTGTTCCTGAAAGCTTGTTTTCTACACACACAAAAAAAAGATGCTGATAGACACAGACAACCTCTGTGCTGTTAGATCATCACTGCAGGGATGATTTTATACTAACTGCTGACAGGTCTATTACACCAGAGTCACTGTGGAAGCATGCAATCATTTCCCAATGCATTTCACTGTACAAGAGACTTAACTGGAATTGTAGGACAGCTTTTTATGAACTATTGCATTTATAAGGAAAGTACTGAAATGAACTGCAATAGCCACCTGCATGTGCAGTGCATTATCAGGCAGTACAGATTGATTTAACTGCTTTAGGCATCAATATTGAAAGAGGTTTTCAGACTTTTTAAACCCTTTAAATAGCTGCCTACTATCAAAAAGCTACATCAGCATATATGTAGCCTGTGTTACTGCATTTTAGTGCTTCAGTGTTTATTCTACAATAAGGCACGCCCAGCTGTACTGTTAAAACTGTATCATTGGACGTGCTCTCATTCCCTCTCTGGAAGGATCATAAGAAATTTACTTTTTGCTGACTGACTAGATCATGCGGAGGAAATCTTTTTAGAAGAAGAATTTCATGTTGGTTCTAGCTACCCACACTCCCCCAGAGCATGTAGAGATGTATGTAAAGCAGCAGTCCTGAGCATGACTGGTCACAAGGTACTTTTGGCTGTTCATTTTCCTCACCTTGCAATGGGAAGTACATTGGAACCAGTGTACATCATGATGAAGAAGAATACTCCACTCAGATAAAAACGAGGTAACTGAGGGTTGTCTTGCATGACATGAGAGAGTAATACAGCAACTTTTTCCACAAGGATAGGATCAAAAGTCAGCAAGAGCTGAAATCAAACATAAGCATTTATATTAGCTGCAAGAAATGCAAGTTATCTAGCCAAAACTGAAGCTTTAACTAATTATTGGGACAACCCAGAAACTTACAGGAATTATAGTTAAAGAATACTTCAGCTTGAAAACAGCAAGTGTCAATCAAAGACTATTTTAAGTTGAAAGAGACCTCAAATCCCTCTGCTAAAAGCATCATCTTCTAGACCTAGTTGATGAAGACCAATGTCCAGGTCTTTATAAGTCCAGGTCTAGGTGGCTCCTCAGTATCTCCAAGAACAGAAGTATTTCTTTACAAAATTGGCTGCAAAGCATGAAATTTGAAACAACACCCTATGAAAGGAACAACTGCATGGTCAGAGATCTGCACAATGTTACAATT
Source organism: Parus major (assembly GCF_001522545.3). Classification (NCBI taxonomy): domain Eukaryota; kingdom Metazoa; phylum Chordata; class Aves; order Passeriformes; family Paridae; genus Parus; species Parus major. The sequence continues at coordinate 43,028,714 of NC_031769.1, read as the reverse complement.
GTTCTTTGATGTGTTTGCCCCACCTAAAGCATTCGGATGCAGAAGACAATAAAGTCAAACTTTCACTCATTTAGGTACATTTTGGAAGTTACTTACCTGAGTGATATGAGGAAGGCAAGTACTATCTGACAACAGCCTTTTCACTTTAGGCAGAGGTCTTATAATAGCATTATCTTGATCCCTAAAGAAATCAAGTAGTAGAGCAGTAAGCACAATCAGTGCCTTTTCTCTTTCAAGAACTAACAATTTTATTAAGTATTAGACTATTGAAGCCACACCCTTTGTCTTTTTTTGTTAGCTTCAAAGTTTGTTGTTAGACTTAGTAAATGTGGTTTAGTGTCCTGCATTAAAGCAGTTTTAAGTTAAACAAGAGCCTGTCTATAGCATTAGAAATGCACATAGCTTGTGCATTCATTCTCGCCATCCTTTTCACAATATTAGTATTGTCTCATTTACAAACTCTCTATTTGACCACAGAATGAATTACTACCATGTAAAAGGCTCTTTAATAGAGTTCCTTAATGTACTACTTTCTAAGGAAAGCTTTAAGACAGAATTTATGAATTCATGCATCTGTCACATAAAGTTAACCCTTTCTGCTGAAAAATCCCTGTTTACCTGCTGGGAAAATATCCACACATGGTGATGAGCATGTTGAGGACAAGTGTGGCAAGGTCAGTCTCATTCAACACAGGCTGGCCGCTGGCAAGCAAGCACCACTTCAGCTGAGGGATGACCTGTAAGGGTCGCCAGCCATCCATACCCTGAGCCCAGCAACGAGTTTTTGAAGTCAGATTTCCATTGTTCCATAGTTCCTGCATCTATTGCAAGATTAGAGATGAATTTAGTTTATTCAGCATTCAGAACCACCTTTGCTCCTAAACACTCACACTCATGGCAAGTTTTCAACTGCTGTACAGCTGACTATTATTGTTGAATGAAATTTCAATGTGTTTATAACACTGTCACATAGAATCATGAAGTAGAAGGTGTCAGATGATGTTGCAACTAACAGGCATGGAGGGGTAGGCAGTCTTACCAAAAAGGTTGTAGTTCTTGGCACTACATCAAGTCTTTTATCTAGCTTTAATCCTTATTTAAAGAGTTACTTGAAGAACATTCCTTAGCATTGCTTATGGTCTCTCTCACTGTTTGAGACACACCCAGTCAGCAGGACAAAAATAATTTGTCAAGTTGTGAGTCTGAAGCTGCCAGGTACCTCTTGAAAGCTGTAAGGGCCACTCCTTTCTTTGTCAGCATTGCCAAAGTACCATTCTTTCTCGCTCTCCCTCTTCGCATCAGGTGCTGCCTCAATCACGTTGCTCTAAAAGTGGATGTTTACAAGAATAGCTTTAGCTTCACAGTGCAAATATCACATTTCTACAGGAAATGTGAAAAGTACATTGATTTTTTTTTAAGAACTGTCCCTTTTGCAGAGCAACATATGAGTAGTAAGAAACAAAGGCCCCATACCTGCAAAGGGACTGTAGCTCTGCTCGTGTGAAGATGTGCCAGAGTAAGAAGATCTACAAGAATTCTGATACCATTTGAATCCATAAGGTCCTTCACATTTCTCTGTCAATAAATGAACTGAATTACTAAAATCATCTTCTAGATAAGCATTGCTGCCATTAAGCAATGATTATTTATTTCATCAATTTTTATTCAAGTAAGCTTTATTCAAGTAAGAAGTGACCACAAAGCAAGTCAAATCATTCTCTAAAGTGACTAGAATGATAAAATCACTACAATATTTACATATTTCCTTCAGCTTTCTCACCAGTAAATAACAGCTATCACATTCCAGAAAGCTGTATCAAACATTATTATAAAACTTCCTCAATACTTGAATTTTTGTTCAAGTTAATCCTGAAAGACTAGTTCAAACTATTTTACACAGCCAAAAGACTGATAAACTGCTGTACATGTCCGCCTTACCTTATTGAGGATCAGCTTATTGAGGAACAGGATCAATCTGTCCCGCTCAAGCCTGTCAGTGCACTGTTGCAAAGAAAAGAACAAGTTAGTATTTCATAGCACATACTAAAAGTTCCCTTCAAAAATCAACACAGTTGCAGCTGCAAAGCCCCATATTGTTTTTTCATGCCCAGAAAACCTACTGACTATTTATTAAGTGTTCAGTTTCATGCACAGCTAATAAAGGTAGTTTTCTGCCACTGAGGAGCAAAGGCCCTGCAACACTGTTGCTGCCCTGGATCAAACCCACTATTCTTCCAAGTCTCTGCTCTATCAGGACTACATTTGCAATCCCAGTGAACCAGTTAAAACAAGCACAAGAGAAAAAGAGATTGCTTTTAGCCAGCAGACAGTTACATCCCTGTAACTGTCTAATACAAATCTAAATCCCTGGTGAGATTATCAAGGCTCAAAGCAAAATAACAAGGGACTACACTGGTTCAGTTTCACTTGCAACAGCCAAAACCCATGCTGATACAGGGGCAGAACTCTTCCTTCAGACTTAATGGAAATTTATTTTTGCAAGCTGAATCAATTGTCAGACATAACTTAACAGACACTTAATAGACAAAGCAGCTACTACTACAAATCTAATCCACCACATATGCTCATCTGGAGCTATCATTTCATTAAGTCTGGGACTATGACTCGAAGGCAGTACTTTGAAACAATGTGATATGAAGAAAGATTCTCCTCTTATAAAGCTTCTGCATTTTTAAAAAGCAAGCTGAAGTTTAAGGCCAACAGAATGCAGATATAAGAGACTAGTTTGAAATATCTCTATGATCAACAGGTTTTTTAGTTAAACTTTAATGAAACTGAAACAAAGGGAGATACTAAGAACAGCTGTTGGACAGCATGGAAAGAAGTATTCACATACTGTAAATACAAAACTTGGGTTTCACAGTAACTTGAAGGATCTGAACATATGTTGGACTAGCAGTATGTTAACTACTATATGCAATAATTTAAAATAATTCTTACCCTTTCTAACATTCCAACAATGTACTTAGTATCAGAAAATGGTCCTATTTCTTCATGGCACCTTCCATAAACAATGGCCAATGCTTGCAGACATAAGCATTTCATATTCACTTTTGGGGTAAGCAAGAAGCGATGGTAGAGTTCATTGAAGAATTCATATCTAAAAGAGAAATGAGATTTTAGTAAAGAAAACAAACAGACCTTAGGAATGAGATAAGGTTTTAATAATGTCTCACGATCTTTTGATTGCTCCACTCTCTTCAGTTTCATCTTCTTCCAGCAACAATCTTAGATAATAATCCCCTATTTTTATTTCCTCAGAAAGGCACTCATATTTCACCTGTAACACAGAACACCTTAGTTAACAATATATATTGACAATATATATTGTTTCTCCTTCAGTAAGCTTTTGCTTGCATAACAAAACTGAGCTTGATTGCATCTAAAAACCCAACAAGGTTAGCAAACTCTCCTAAGCCGTAGGAAAACTGAAATTTGCAAGTTTTCTGTTAAAGAAACATACATCTACAAAATAAAAGCCACTGACTATTGCTGCCCTCCTGAATAAATGAAGCTTCTTATCTTATTGAAATCTCCATTTCCAGCCTTCAACTAACTTGTTTCTAATACCAGCTGGTTTTATTAACTAAACTTGAGTAACACACAATGCATTCAGTGACTCAGGTTTTAATAAGTATACCATTGCAAGGTATTTCACTTAATGTTACTGCAAGTGTGAAACACAAGCATGATCTAATTACTAGTTATGCTTGCTGCTGTGCTGGATAATAAAAGCCTAGAGGCATCAGTTCACAAAACAAGAAGCTGAAGTAAAATTGCACAATAAAAACCATCATTAACTTCAAAGCAACTACATTAAATTTAATAAATGCCTCAATGTTCAGTGGTAACAAGCACTTGGCAAGCACTTACCTCTAACATACAAGAAAGCTACTCTACAGTGTGTTTTTTTTATCCATACTTTGCAGATTTTTCATGAGGCCACAAAGTTATCTACAGATTTGATCATAGCCTATCATACAACTAGTATGCTTTCAGAGGATAGCCACCACCCCCCCTTGCCAAAGATTTCATAGTTGATAGGAAAGTCTTTGTCACCACTATCTAGTTCAAATACTTACAGCATAGTCCAATAACATATTCATTACTATTTAAAAACAAATCTGTGGGACAGCAGCTGTTCAATCCAGTCCCAAAGTATCCCGGGTCATAGCTGCAAGAATGCTACTGATACATTCCAGCAGCCTAAAGCCACACAGGAGCACAGAGTACATGGGGGAAGTCTTTATTACTAAGTTTCAAATCTGTACTTCTGATTCGGTCCCAGTTTGCAGTGCTAAAAGGTTGGGACAGCAGACACTGTGCCTGACCTATACCTGAAGGAAACTTGGAAAAACAAATGCCAAAGTGCAAGAAATACCAATCTAAACCCTGCCTATTTACTGCATCAGTGTAAGAAGCAACCTATAGTTGTGTGATAAGGATAAAATGTAAAATTGTTCTCTTGCATAGAGCATTAGCCTGATGTCTTGCAATTCTTCCTGATTTTCAGAGTAATCAGCTAAGAAATTCCCCAAACCAAGTTTGTTTTCATTTCACTAATAGTTCTCAGTACAAATGTAACTAGAAAGCCATACTCAAGGATGGCAATGGGAAGATCTAAGGAGTATCTTGCAGTTGAATTCAAGGGTGCTTTGAATTCAACTGCTTTGCTAAAGCGTTACACATTAATTAAAACCACATTGTTGTTCGGAACCACAACAATACTGGAGATAAGAGAACAGTAAAGGAAGTGTTTATTAGCACATTACTTGAAAACATCTTGCAAGATGTTTTGAGAAAGCCAATCAGGACCATACAGATTGCTTTGCAGAACCATCCAAGTTTTTTTTATTAGTTTTGGTTCTGCTGTTCCTAGAACAGGATGACAATGACCTTCATCTATAATTTACAATGCAGCATGTTTTAGCCCCATAACATATTCATAATTTGGCAGTACAGCATTTAACAGACACAGGATTACTGAAACATGATGGAAATAAAGCCAATAAACTTGTTATCAGAAAAAAGTGACTTCTGAAACTACCCAAAACAATTTGGATAGAACACACACACAAAAAATTTGACTTATCTGTACAACACTGTAAGGACCAACCCTCGACCTAATGCAAGAATACACCATGGGTTCTAATAAATGTTTCACCTCCACAGCATCATTTGTTAGGTTAAAGAGGACTCTGTTTTGCACAGTGACACTGGACAGTAGTACCTGTTCACTGATTCAAGCCTTAGCAGTTGATTCCATAACCCCAAAAAAAATTCTAGCTTGCAGTCAGGGATCATCCACACAAGATTCACTTGTGGAATCAGAGACAGAAGTGACATTTCAAGTAGACATATTTTACAGATGCATTTTGCCCTATAGTAGGTCAATTACCTCAAACTCCTGGTGGTTCCATGAGATAACGTTAGCACTACCAAGTTCTCTGTCAATATTAAATGCCCTCATCTCAGACTCAAGAGTATCTCTCAGTTCTTCCCGTGTTTTGAAGTTCCAAATCAAGTTTGATCTAGCATGATCCTGAACAAATCTAAAAAAGAAGTTACATAGTTTAAACCCCTCAAAACATTATCTGAAAAGCAGATATAATTCAGCTGGCAAGCTAGAGGAGATTGTTAGCATTAATGGACCTTAATTAAAAGACAGAGAGCAGTGGTCTCCAATTTGTTACAGTAATTACAGTTGTTCACTTGTATACTGTTTTCACAGCCATGGACACCAGCCTAGACTAAAGCACGCCCATGTCATCCCTTTGGGCTCAGTTTGCCATCTGCATGTAGTTGATGAGCAGGAGAAAGGCAAGCAATTCACTGTAAGCCAATAAAGGCTACAGGTAAACAATCCAGAGCAGCAGACATGCACAGACCAGCTGTGTTTTAAACCAACAACAACATAAAGTAGCTCATGTAGTAAAATAGAAGTTAATGCCGTAAGTGTCACAAAACAGTCAGCGGACATTCTTTAGTAGAAGTTACCAACACAGCCTTTGGATCCAAAGATTGAGAATGGACTTTAATACCAAAGGTTTAGGAGCACACAAATCTTCCTTTCATGAAACTATTTGACATTTAGAAACATCAAGCAGCTAAGATTAAGGAATTTCCCCAAGCTTGCTTAGTTTGTTAGCCAAGCCAAGTTTCATTAGTCTATTTAACACAATGGCCCTAGCCAAAGCGATATATCTTTTCCAGATGGATGCCCCTCCCTTGTAACTTTGACAGCTGTAAGAACTCACAGGCAAGCAACCTGCATTTAGGACCTGTGGCTCTACTTGAAATCCAGTATCCATGTGCTTTCTCTTGCCCTGCTCTAAGGTCATGTTTGTTCCAATTCAAGTTACAAGATCTTGAGTAGCTTACAGGTTGACATACCATCAAACTACAAGGCTTTCCAGTGCTACTTCACTTGGCCTTCAATACCATGCAGATTTGCACCTGCAGTTTGTTATTTACTCTTCCTTTTGGTTCAAGGATAAAAATTATGTAGTTTGATAATATTTCAGAAGCTTTCTAAATTCCTCCTTTCCCTAAACACAAGTGAAATCCTTATTTATAGCTTAGGGGGTTTTTAGTATGTAGCTGTTAGAAAACACTTGCACTGTTCAAGTCAGGTAGAAATTGGAAGTCACTTGTATCTGAGACCACAATATTAACTTTAGCATTTTCACCTGTAATAGAAGAGATCCCAGTTTGCTTCTATTTTTATTCTTTGGCGTCGTTTCCTTAATATCACTGGTTTCTGAATAATGTTCTGCAAAAGAATCAAATTTCACAAGTTAGAAGAGGCAGATACCTCCCATTTTTCCCTTTTAAAATAAAAGGCTGGATTTTTTTACACTCCTTCAAAAACAATAATAAGTTAAGCATCATTAATAATGTCTCCTTTTCTAGTGAGTAGCAGCAACAGACTTTTTTCACAAGTGTTATTTGCACCAAGTTAAATCATGCCAGAGAAACTTTCAGCTGTTTGAAAAATCATTTGTTTAGAATCAAGTTCTCTCTGAAAAAAGCTTAATTTCCACCACCGCAGGCATTCATCAGCTCCAAAGCTGATGGAGGTGAAAACCCACATTAAGAATGTTTTGCTCTTGAAAGAACTAGAGGAAGTCACAAAAATAAAACCAAGCCTGACTTGGTCACTGAAAGATTCCCTATTTTGATGAAGCATGAAATCAGTGTTATCATCTACATGAAGTATCACATGCAAGCAGAAGTCTGAGCAATAGAGTCCACACAAGTGACAGAGATATACAGACTCACCATATTGTTTCTGTCCTGATTATGAAGAAAAAATGGAAGAAAAAGAAAAATATATTTAACACTCCAGAGTCACTGAAGTAATTTAAAGCTGTAACACCAAACTTGCTACTATCTCTTCTCCAAGCTACACTTGCACACATTTACTGCGAAATGACACAGCTCAGAACTCCACATAGAAAAATTACTCTTTAAACTCAGTACCTAGACAAGTTGTTTAAAGTCCTTTAAGCAAAGTTTAAAATTTGACCTTCCATTATTTTTCACATTTCTTCAATTTTCCTTTTTTGAACCTAATTCACCATTACTTCAGAAATATTACTATCGAACTTCTGCACCATGTCCTACACGCTTGAGCTAGATTTTCCTAAATTAAAGCTTATTACTACATCAAACAATTACAAAGACAGGCATTTTCAATACTCTGCATTTTCATCATTCTTTGCATGTACAACAGACTGTTTCACTTCCAGAATGTATTAGAATTTGCTTATAGTAAAGAAAGTTAAGGGGAACACCTCATAATTGAAAGTTTGTCATTTAGAACATGGCAATAAAACTAAAAGAAAAAGGAGACCAACAGTAAAAACTCAAGCAGTGCTTAAGCTCTCCTCTAGTAACAACAGATCAAAACAGTTATTTATTACTTCAGTCTCAATCATGACCTTAGGTACAGCCTTGTGTTGCCCTTTAAGCACTGAGACACCCATATTCAAGTGAATCCTAAGGTGGTGTCCCTGTCCATGGCAGGGAGAATAGAACTAGATGATGTTTAAGGTCCCTTCCAACCCAGGCTATTCTATGATTCCTCAAGCAGGTTCCATAACTAAAATATTACTGGTGTACAGTACACAATTTTGAATGCAAAGAATATTCCATTTCTTTTAAATACACTTCAAAAACTGGTTTCAACACATTTCCAGCAATTTTCTCCTGTATCTTACAAGAAATGCATACAGGCTGCGCTGCAGTTTGATAAGGTTGGCTAAAGCTTAATACATATTAATTATAATATAATTAATACATATTAATTATAAGGAATTAATTTGTCTGCTCAACATTCTCCCTGGAACCCATTTCTAACCCAAGAATAAGAAGTAGAGAGTTTGCTAAAAGGAAGGAGAACTCTCACATCACAACATTTCTTTACTATTTATTTGAGTGTGTGTTCTGACACTCAACTGGTTACTGTGACTTAGTCAAGTTGCTCTAACAAAGAGTTTCAAATACTTTTACCTCTTTTTGAGCTATGCCCATTCGATCTCTCCAGTGCATCAAGACTAGATCCACCTTCTCTTTGGCAAATTTTTCAACTTCCTTTGCAGCTTTTCCAGCCAGTCTCTGCCACTCTGGCACTTTATTAAACTTGCCATACTGATCCTGCAGAATAAAACTAATTATTTACAGTTGTGGGTTATCTTTGCTGCAGGTCAATGCAGCAGTCAAGTGTCTGTATTAGAAAAGTCACTAAGACTATACATCTATATAATGGAAGAGGTAAGACAACTACAATTACTTACAGTTGCAATTTTTAAGTTATCTCTAACATGCATTCTATCAGCATCTTTTTCAGGAACAGGATCGGTACTGTCAAGGTATGCCAGCAAACCTGGTGGCTAAAAACATTTAAAACCAATGTAAACACACATGGTTAATGAACAGAAACCATCACATTAGGTAATAACAATTTCTTTAAATCAGAGATTTCAAAATTTATATTTTGTAACTTTATCAAGTATTTATATTCTACTCTGAAGTAAGTATGTAAAGCTACAACATTTTCTTTTGCTGTGATTAGTAAAATGGCTCCATCCTCAACAGAATTGCTCAACAGAGACATATTACTGGCTTCAGTGAAGCAGAACTCTGGGCTATATCCCATTTCTTAAAGCAGCACTTAATGAACCTAAAGAATTCAGGAAGAAAATAAGGCTATACTGAGAGGGATGAATAGAATCCAGTAGAATCCATCCATATCCTCTGACATGGACTAAATGTTACATGTGACATCAGAGATGAGATAGTCTTTTTTGATTAAGCTTTCCATAAGAATAGTGACCAAGATCAGGACAGTTTGCTCTGCCAAAAAGGAAGGAACTGCTATTTTGAAATTCAAAGCTGTTAACTTCCCAGGTAGAATAATTTCTTATAACACTACTCATTAAACTGACTTCACTGAAGTAACTTAAGCAAGAAGCATTCAGGAGGCTGTAAGGGTGAAAGAGCATATTAATGATCAGCATATGAACTAACAACATATAAATTTAACCAAGTTACAAGCAAACAAAGTTGGACAGGCAAGACATGAACGCATAGACAGAACTCTTAATATCTTAATTTCTTATTGGCACAAAATGTTAGAGACATGCTTACAATGTCTCCCACATTTTTGTTCTTTTAATCAAGAAAAAGAAGTCAAGACACCTTATTTTAGAGTTTTGTGACAAAGTATTTTAAAAAGTGTCAGGGGGGCAACAGAAAATTTATAGAGTATGAGATACTTTGAAGTAGATATCAATATCCTTTAATTAGCAGATGCCAGACTGCTGATCTTCCAAGCAAGACCTTCTCCCTTAAAGGGAAAAGGGAATATGTTTACTATATAGACTGTCCCAACTTTGATACTGCAAGCTTTCATAGTTTATTCTTTTGCTACTCCATAATCTGATTTTACTTACCAAAATACGTTTCAACAAATTCATAGCAGTTTTGTTCTCAGCTGTCCAGAGGCCAACCAAATGTCTACTTAACTGCCTGAAAAAGCCATTGAAATTAACAAACTGCTAGTTACTACTTTAAACAGATTTTTAAACCGCTAAACTGTCACCCTTACCAAGCTGATGAAATGAAGATGAGCAAGAGCTTCGTGCTCTTGAGTGAGTAAGAGCACAAAGCATTACATTCTTCAAGGATATGCTTAGCATGCCTTAAAGTGTTGCCTCTAAGAAGTTCCAGTGAAGTTAGTGGAACAGTAGCAGCACATGCTTTTTGATCTAAACCTCAAAGAACACTTGAGCAATAGAGCAGAAACATCTAATAACCAAGTGTAAGTTTATCCAGCCAACCTTAATTTACAGCTAAAGTTAAGAGACCAGAAGCCACCAAGAACTGCGACATGCTCTACTTGAAATTCTTAGTATCATTCTTATTGGCTAGAAAAGCCTTTCTGGAAGCCTGCCTTCTATGCCAACTGATGCTTTCTGCCAACATTTGTCACTAGGATTCTACTGCACTGAACTGAAGCACTGCTACAAGCACATTGTAAGCAGTAGCACCAAACAGAACTAGCATGACAGATGGTTTCATACCAGCTCTCTCCTGAATGATACACAGTGGCAACAAGTTCCACTTGTCCCTACATTCCTTAACAACTCTAAGCATTTCAAGAATTCACAGCAAAAGCTTCTGAAATCTTGTATTTGAATGGAAAAAATTGAATCATTGCTCATCCACTACAGCATCCTCTCAGAGATTCCAAGTTCTACTGATTGTTGATTCAGGAAATAATTTCCGTCAGGAAACTTCTCTCTCAGATAGGATGGGTTACCCTAACTGCATGCAAGATGTCTGAGATGTGCACACATTTTTTATACAGTTGTACAGTACAAGTTGAAACTTTGTACAAGTTCCAAACATTCTACTTGCCTTTTCTTCCCCTGAATTAAAAGAAATAAAAACCAAAACTTGAGCCATTAATGAGCAACCAACCCAAGCCCACCTTAACAAACGAATAATCAAGGATTTATTAAGTGGCTGCAGCCTTGGCTGAAGCTTGCTCTACTAAAATGTACCAGCTGCTAAAGAAAATATTCTCCTGAAGAACTGCAACTTTTCTTCCCTGACCTCCCAGTGTTCCCTAGGCCATTACTTAGATTTTTTTAAACATGATATATCAAGTGAGATGGACATACCTATTTGTAAGCATCCTTTGATCTGTGCTTATTGTAAACATAGCAGTGTGCAAGTGACGAGGTAAGGCACCTTCACTGAGGGCAAGATCTTGCATTTTGGTAGCAATCTCTTTGTCTCCTTCCTTTGGAAACAGGGCAATATGGTTACTAAACAAAGCACCTTAGTTAAGCTGCTTTTATCTAAGTCTACAGTTCCAAGGCCTTCTTGACCATCAATTATGCCAACTAATATTAAAAAACCAGAAGCTAGAGTATGATAGGTTTTAAATAAAAGTTCTCCACAGCAACTGCTCAATGCTGTAGTAAAGCCACGGACCAAATAACTGGTAGTTACATCTATGAGGACAGTAACTGAAGAGGGCAGGATGCCTGTCTCACATCATACATCAGGAGGTTGTAGTAGAAGTACCATTTTCACACTGCAATTATAAATTGGAATTAAATGAAAAATGGCAGCCAAGGGCTTGTTGCTTGACTTTTGCCAACAGTAACCATTTAAGATTGATGGCTGCTGTTCAGTTTAGACAGCCACATGGGTAAGACTGCCACTCAGTCAAGACACATTAGTTGCAATGAATAAGAAAAAGCTTTTGCAGCACTTTTACCCTTCTAGATGACAGGACTTTTAATAAACACCATAGTAACTTTTAGCTAACATTATCAGGTACATTGATGGAAACTTGAAGATTTGAAATATCTCTATTTCAAGTGTTCATTCACTTCCATTCCAAGAAAGTAGTAGATGGGTTTCAGACGCATAAGCCATTGTGATTCAATGAGGCACTAAATTAAACCCTGAATTTCAACCCAGGAAGTGTAAAGAGTAAGTTAGCAAGGACACCCTGCAATAATCATGAGCAACCCTTGAGAAGTATGGACTTGGCCCATACATTACATGGTATGGAAACTTAAAGCCAAAGCAAGAACAGAGGCTGACATCAGTAGCTCTGGGACATTACTACTTGCTAATCCCGGTCCCATTCCATCTGGCAATGCATCCTAGGAAATACAGCCTCTCCTCCTTGAGATACCTCTAACATGCAGGAGAAGTCTGGTGGCTCTGAGGTATGTGGCTGAGCTACATACAACATTTACAGCCAAATCTTGACTGCAACATGAAGACATGCAAGCCATTACCTAATGTCCCAAATCACATGCTTTCCAAACCCCCAAGTGTAAGATAAAGCAAGTTGCTATATTAAACCACTCACAATTAAGCTGGTGTTCTGTTCCTCACCTTCCAACTTCCCCCTCCCCACTTTGAGAAGCTAATATAACAAACTTCTCCGGGTCAGCAACTTCACTTCCAAAATAGACAATACATATTTTGCATGCTATTCCAGTCAACATTGATAAAATCTCACCTCTATTATTGCCTTCATCACCAAACCTGCTCCTTTCACAATTGCCATGGAAGGGTGCTAGAACAGAATAAAAACAAACAAAAAAAATCATCCAAGTGCAAAAACTGAAGATTAGATCATCTGTGATTCAGTTTCTTTAACTAATATACATGGCTGTTCTACCTCCAATTCAGTTTTGTGAAAACTAGTCTTAAGAGTTCCTACCCTATCTTTGAACAAGCACCTCTCATGCAACTCCCAGACAGAATTCCTGGCACTGAACAGCTGTATTTATCAGAGAAGCTGGAATAATGATGAGGAAACTGGTTGACAAGCTGACACTCATCAAAAAGCAGAAGAAAATACTACTTTTACGGTATAGAAGGCATGGATATTTTCGCTAAAAATGCTACAATCCTTACAGGTTTATTACTGAAGAGGACGTTACTGTGGTGTTCTATCTCTTAACTCTCATTTACTGAGAAAGAAACAAAAAGGCAGAAGACTTTCCAGTCAGGGGAAGATCTCTGCATCTGTTGAATCTATCTGGAAGTCCAACCTGTGTTTCTGGAAACAGGTCTTAGGCAGTCTATTCTATGATGATTTGGCATATCATTCACCACAGAATAATCACCTCAATCTGATATCTGAAGGCAAAATAAAAGGCCACTAAAACATTCACCAAGATAGAAAAGATTCAGGCACATTAACCAGCTGAAGACAAATCTGTCTTTTAGGAAAACAAGAAAAAACTCACGTTCATTGATTACCTGAAGCCTCTAATAATAGTGAAAAGTAAGTCTTACCTGAAAGAGCTTAAATAATGTTCTTCCATTAGATGCCACCATTTCCAACAACATGTCAAACTGCTGCCCCTCAGTAGTCTCACTATATGGAGCACATAGGGCAAATGTCAGGAAGTCCAGAAGTGAACTAATTACTAGGGCACCCGTCCCATGATCCTGAAATTAGGAAGACAGGTATGTAATTCAGACACAGTGGTCCAAGAGTATTCATGATGCTGAAGCTGCTCTTCTTTGTCAAGGCATTAAAATAGTCTGTAAACAAAAACTACTACAAGTTTAGAATACTCCATTATTTGGTGTATGGCACAACCCTGGTAAAAAAATTGGTTTCTATAGCATATTGGAGATTCATACTACTTTTATCTAGTTTAATCCCACAAATACAAGTTTATGCTATTCTTTTGCTTATCCAGTTTCCATATTAAACATGCAAACATTTGTTGCAAGACATTCAACTTCTGAAGTACTGACAACTATGTCCTAACCTATCAAGATCCAAGCTTAATTAGAACAAACTTCAGTGCCAGACAGAGCTGTATTTTCAACTGCAGGTGTAAATACATTCAAAGAGACATCTAAGTATGACAAAAGCATTTTCATTACAATTAGGAAAGGCACTTAAAGAAGCTTAAATCTATTTCCAAAATTTGACTTACCACATGGGAATTGAATTTCTCTAGTAGATTTTCTAGAAACTTCTTTGAAGAAAGAAGGGAAGCTTTGTTCAGCTGCTCCTGCCTCAAGTCATAGTCATCATGCATGGGCTATAAAAAAAGAAATATTCACTATGTAGCCACATTTCAACCCTCAGTTCTTAACAGCTCCAAAATCCACTCTGTAATCCAAAAGCTATTCTCTCTACCCACATCCTCCTTCAAATTCAGCAAGAAATCAATGTATAACAAGTTATTCCATGTCTGAACACACTGCAGGTTGAATGGCAGTCCCTATTTCCACATCATTCAGTAGCCTGAAGTTCACATATTCCAAAGTAAAAGAACCTGAAATTTAATACTTACACACATAAGAGCACAAAGCATGTCAATAGAGGCATGGGTTACTCCATCATTGTTCCTTTTGAGGGCTTTCACAACCTTCACTCCTAATCGTTCTCGAAATCTTTTGAAACGAAAGCAAAACCACTAAGATCAGAGAAGAAACTAAAATCTTAAAATTAAGATTAAATCTAATCAGCAGCCAAGAGGGGTCTGCTCCCATTGCATTTAGCAAGCCAGTACCGTGATATTTTCATAAATTTGAGATTCTTGGTAGGAAAATATTGACTTCACTGTTAGCAACATGCCAAGCACATTCATCAAAATAAAGATCTATCTGTGTAGTCACAGGATACTATTTACAGAGAAACAGAAGTTTATAAAGGTCTCAGACTAAGTGCTTTTGTTACTCCTCTCATCATTCTCTATATCATAGTTGCTCTATATTTCCTAGTCATAAATATTTCTAATAATATTTTGTTTTCAGAACAACAGTTTTTCTGCTTCCTTATGTTATTTAAGACAAACTCCAAGTAGTCAGTACTTACTACAGAAGTACAACCTCCTAACATCATTTTATCTTGTGTTGAACTGAAGACAGCAATGACATTAGCATACTTTGAGAATAAACAACTGCCTACTTCAAGGACAGATGAAGGTACATGTTAAAAATTTTTCCACTAGGAAAATCATTAAACTGTAGTTGCCTCAAGACAGAGTATTTGGCACACGAAGAATTAGCTTTACTTGCAAATTATTACCTGGGACTGTCAATTTGCACAAAAGCCCGGTGACAGCCTCATACTACTGAAAACAATCTTGTACAGTGTTACAGTCCTTTTCAGAAGGGAGTCCTAATTCCATTTCTTACTTTTGACCTAAGTTACTAACAAAAGCTCAAGACCTATTTTTATCTACTACCTCCAAGCTTTAAGAGACTTTGCACTTACTTTGGAAGCTGAGTAAAGGCAAGGAAGCCTGCTTTTGAAGCCACTAGTCGTCTTACTGCTTGGAATTGGCTTTCAAGCTCTGCATTAGATGCTGCAATATCTCCCTCCTGGGAGAGCAATGCTGTTATGGCATTATTAATGAGCTTCTCCTTGTTTTCTGAGAACAGACCCTGGTTAAAAAATAACAAGCATTAATTCCTTTATGCATTAGCAACATCTTAAAAGGATGGGTAAAGACTCTGTTCTTACATCTTGTGTGACTGCATGTAGGACTCCACTGTAGGAAATGTTAGCATTGAATCTGAACACAGCATCTGCAAAGTTACCATCTGAAAAAAGACATACCAAAAGTTAAGTGTACAGTACCTGACTCGATACCTGGATGCCTTAAAGAGCACTATAAACCCAGCTAAGAAGCGTTAGCTTACTTGGAGGAGCAGCCAAAAACTTCAGATGAAGGCTCTCTACTTCTTCATCTACAGGCATACTGAGTAATCCCCAACGCTGGCCTTTGTGTGTGGAGGTCATTTTCACACAGACATCTCTATTACCAGAGGCTCTCACTCCATCCAGCAAGCTAGCCAGGAGAGAATCTCTGTGTTGGGACAATGACACACAAATAGAATTTAAATCAGAAGTGGTGCCAAAGAACCAAGGGGGAAAAAAAATCACATCATGAAAGGCAGCATGGAGTCTCTAACTAACACTACTGCCAACAGCTACACCTCTGGAAGAAACCATCAACTTTCAGTGTTCCTTTACTCACTGTTAGGAGAGAGCTGACTTACACTCAGTACAGCCAGCTGCAGCCTTTCACTAATGGGATCAATTCTAGATTACCTGTTAATGAGTGACACATACTGCCAGCCAATTGATCCCTGTGCTTTCTGCAAAATCTCACTTAGCAGGATTAGACTGTATTACAACTGCAAGTGCACTGTTCTACTGGTAGTTTTAAATAGAATCAACTAAGACTGTTTCAAGCAAAGAGTTCAAAGGGTTCACAGCCTTCACAATTCCATACTACCTAGACTGTGCTTTCTTCCCTTGTTTCAGATATACTAAACCAAGTACTGCATACACAGAACTATATTGCTTAGGAGAAACATCTAAGTCCAACATCCTTTTACGTTCATCAGAACACCTGTGGAGAGATTTTCTCAAAGTTAAGATGAAGGTAAATGGGAGAGATTTAGTTTCTGTAACAAATCTTGATTTATAAGTGGCAAACTGCTAGAACAGCAAGGCTTTGAGTTAACCCCTGCAAGGGTCAGAGTTTATAGAAGCTGAGGAATGACAAACACTACAGTATCAACTCCCATTTGAATCTATAATGCACAGAAGCTCCAGTTACCTTTCTGTTGAAGAGTATTTCCGAATTTGTCCTTTGATGAATTCAATGGTGAAAAGCTGGGGGTTTTCACAGTCACACACTATTGCAAATACCTAAAAATAAGGGACAAGGATCACATTCATGAAGCAGTGTTATTTAGCTACTCTACAAACTAAGGCTTACATATACTGTCAATTCCAGCCTTTTAGAGCCTTTATTTGAAGAAGTAGTACTGAGAAAGAATGCCCCTTACCTCGCCTAAAGGTTTCAAGGTTGCAATGTTGTAGGTAGCTGGATCCCTCTCAACTAAGCAAGCTTCTGTAAGAGCTAGTACTCTTTTCACAGGCTCCTTGTAAAACAAGAGAGAGGCATGCTAGGAAAGAGAACACTTAGTACTTAGTAGGAACCAAGTATGTTCAGTCTGACAGCCTTACCAAGTGCCTAGGTGTTATTTTTTGAACAACAAACTCTGCTAAAGATGTTATAGATTCATCATTGCTGTACTTTCCAAAGCGAAGATTCAAGTACTGCTCGAATTCTAGGGATTCTTTCCTTATCCGCAGAGAGATGCCTATGAAGTTGCCAGCATGCTCTATTGCACTCTTGATAATTTCCTCCCTCTGCTCAGAGGCAAACAAGTGCTGCAAATTTTGTAAAGAAAAAGAAATACGTCACAACTGAAGAAAATCAGAGTTCTATAAACAATCCTCCTCTGTACACCTAACAGTAGGGAACATGCACAGTAGCTGGACTGGCCTTTGCTACGTGCATAGTATAGGCAGGTATTTATTACACAAGAGATCTACTATTAACTTTACATTTGCCTTTAAAATAAATATCTACAGCAGCTATTCCTAAAGGATACCCTGCTACACATTAGTGTGCCATTAAAGTTGTGGTCTGCATGATTTGCCTGTCCACCCTTGGCAACAGACCCCGACAGCCTGGCAGGAGTGAGGACCCTGAGAAAGCAATTTGGGCTACCACGGGTGATCTTCAAGGTTAGGGCAGCTCTAGAGGATTCATTACATATTGCTAGTCTTATGCCAGAGAAAAGCATGCTGCAGTACAAAAGACATGGAAACCCTCATCTAGTCCTATTTTGTTAGTAGAGACTGAGGTAGTTATATATGAGAATTAATTTATGGTTAATACTGTAAAGATCCTTTTCAGCTGCTTGAAGTACAGTACACAGAAACCCTGTGATCATTTTAGAACCAACATTATACTGCAGTATTTCCCAAGCAAAGCTGCCAAGTAATCAGATCACAGGTCTAAAGAGGCAATGGCATCACTGGTCAGTCTATTTCTGAATTGAATCCTTCCATCAGTTAGGTAGATTAGTAACACAATGCCTGTCACTTCTGTAAATTTGAGAAATGACAGGAAATTCCACATCCACATTACATTTAACATACTTACTATCTGAAAAAACCTAGACATTTCATCCTTTCTCTTAAACATGTAATACACTCAAAAAAAAAATCCCTCACACCAAAAACGGTAACCAAACTCATACACAACTCTCAAATGTTTTAACTAATTTCCTTTCCTTTCAGGACCTGTCCATAAGCCTTGAGGCTCCACAGCTGGGTCCCAAAGATGCACATACTTATACGCTCCAACTATTTTGAAGTTTCATTATCAAATATGCAGTTATAAACATCCTAAGAACCATACCATGATATTTTGATTTAATACTCACCAATCTACTAAATCCTCCATAGAGGATACAGAAGCCTCCCTGATAGCCAGTAATATCAACAAAGCCTTCAATATTTCTGTAGTCATAGGAGCACAGGACCTTATTTGTTGCAGGATCAATTTGGTCAATACCTCCAGGAGTCACTTCCAGAATCACAGGTTTCCTCGTATCACTCCAGTGATGCTTATAGCAGTTATACCTCTGCAGAGAGAGCTACTTTTAGACATCTACATACGTACCATTACTACACAGCAGTAGTTCTCTACTTAGCTAGTAAGTTCAAAAAATTATATAATTTCCCTTAATGCTCTTATTTGTATTAAGAAAACTATGAAGGAAAGGAAAGTAGATGTAGATGTCAATTGACAAGGAGGTCACAGCTTAAACAATGCATGTTGAAGCAAGAACAGAATCCCAGAAGAGTCACTCCCAAAGGAAGTAAGTTCTCTTGTTGCAGAAGGTGGTCTACCCACTGACTTTCGAACACTGTGGTTAGATGAGGAAATAGCCTTTACATCAAATACTGTTATTCAGCTAATTAAATCAAGTTAAGCTAAATTTGTCACTGTAGCAAACATCTTTCATCTCCTGCAGTCATATTCCATTACAAATAAAAACTTACTTAAACCACCAAAAGTTGGAGGTCTGTTCTAAACTACAATAAGACAAAGAGGATCCCCATATTCCAGCAGTGTTACTATGTTCATGACTGAAGATTTATTCTATGCAGTACTTTAAATTACGTAAAGTAACTTTAAGCACTTGAAGTGCTATCTTCTATGACTAAAAGACAAATATAAAGTCCAGCTCTGTAGACTGCACTGCTCATTACTGTATTACCACAATTCAGTAAATGCCAATCTTGACTTATAGAAATCTTTCTAGGAAGCATCAAATGTTCAGGATGTTAAGCAGAAAATATTTAATTAGAAAGTAAAGCAAACATTGACTAATTAATCAATGTTTTTCTCCTCTCCAGATAAGAACTCCACATAGCACAGCCCTGTATTTCAACAGTAACATTCCATGTACAAGTATGAGGCTCCGGTCAATCAAAAAGAGTTCAAATATTCTACTAGTGAAGAGGCACCCAATGCTCTTGAACAAAACTCCATTTTCTCTTCTCAAAGACTTTGGCTCCAAATTCACAAAAGCTATTTTAGGTAGCACATAGCACAAGCATAAAATACATGAACAAAGCAGAAGTTTGAGTCTTTAGATAATTTTCTTAAACCACACATGATGCAGATAAGCCAGACACTCACCCGTCCTGTGATTTTTCCTTCTGAGAAGTCTGTCCTGAATCTCTGTTTTTAAAAAAGTTAACAGTGAATGAATGCAAATATGACAACCTGTCTATCCAGAAAGTCTACAATTAAGCTGACTTGTTTTATGGGACTCATTTTAAGCCTCCTCAGAAGGCTCACCATTCCACTGCAGTTTAATGTATTCAATATTTGTAGCTTTACTCACTCTTAACAAATCATACAGTACCTGCTCCAACTGACACCAGATCAAGATCATTAACATAACAGCTCAAAAAACTTGCTTTCCTACTTTTCATGCAGGGAAAGAAAGCATAGTAATCTACCACAGATGGAAATGGTAACCAAGTACTTACTGCTTGCTTGAAGAAAATAAAAATCTTACCAGTGCCTCTGTAAGGAGTTCTGTTCTGTGCTCTGTGGAAAATTTAAGTGTCTCGGATTTTTTTCCACTCCCTTTGCGAAAAGTGAGATTAAATTCTGTTCCTTGTCCTTTTCCAACAGGAGAAATACTACAGATATCTCCATAAGGCCACTAGATAGTTGAAAGTAATTAGGTTATACCATTAGTAATTTTAAAGCTACATCTCCTGCCCTTAAAACCCATAATAACCCCGTAACAAGATGACAGCAAGGATGCTATGTGACAGCATGAGCTTTAGCTTCTTATTTGATACTGTGCAAAGTAACTAAGAGTCCCAACTCCCTTCAGAGACATAGCTTAGCAGTGATCAAACTTATCCCAGATCCTTCAGAACAGTACAGCCAAAGGCAAACTACTACCTGTTGGCCAATAAAAAGAAATTGCTTTAAAGTACAAAACCCTACTGGGTATTTGTAGAGTAAACAAAGGCAAGACAGACCTTCTGTTATGTGTGCTTTTGTACACAGCTGCCACACCTTCTGGCTTTTCTGAAATCTTGTCAGACTAGATGGTTTTTCAAGCCTGAATAACACTATTCACTCTGGATAATGAACATAAGTCAAAATCAGCTTCAAAAAGGACAGTTACCTGATTTGTAACTTCCAGTGTGTTGGGGTTGTATGTGGTGATGGCATGGGTTCCAACTGAAAAGACTCGCTTATATCTAGAATACAAAAGTGTGTTAAGTTTCTCCAGAAGTCACAGGAAAACCCATACTGAACTGCAAAAATTATGTTAAGAACATATGTACAGGTTTTTGTTAGGAAATGGATATTAAATTCTTTTTTGTTAGCTTCCAGTTTACCCTTATAATATGTTAAGCTCTTTTGTTCTATATATCCATAAAGGGGACATACAGGTTAAATACTATTAAATAGATTTAGTCATGCATACATTTTCCTAAATTAGTGGCTAAGTCAGGATCAAACTCTTGGAACTTGCACTGAAAGGTACTACCAGACAGGAATAAATTCTATGAAGGCTACACAGGTAGAGGAAAAAAAAACCTCAAGCATTCCTGCATTAGTCTAAAGAAGCATTTGTCTGAAGCTGTCTCGGCCATCAGTTTTAACACAAAATCCAATTAACACAATTTGTCACAATACTGTACCAAGTCAAAGTACTACTATAGCCAAGTCTGTTTTTCTTTATCTTGAGGGAAACCAAAGATACCAAACTCTAGAAAGACTCAGATCACCAAAGCTACTGTCACTGCACATTGATATGACAGACAAGTTAACTGTCACAGGGTTTAAAGAATAGCAAGGTAGTTACTTCTGTTTCAGATGTATCAGACACAAGCAGCAGTGAGATAAAGCTAGAAAATTTAGATGCATCAAGTGCAAAATCAAAGCCTTACCATGGCTTCATTTTCTAGATAATCTTCAAAATACACCCTGAACAAAACAGACTCTTTACATATTTCTGAATCTGGGAGTTTTGAAAAAGCTAAGCAGAGTTTGGAACAGTAGATTATTAATACCTTGTTATTTGAACAAACCATGTTCTAGGGCGCTCCATCTGGAAGCCATCCAGCCCAAAAAGTAAAGCCAAACCTAACCAGAGCCAGTGCTAGTAAAGCAACAGCATCTAAACATGGATGCCCTTCTTGAACTTGAACCAAATAAAAATAATTTGGCTAGTTGTCAATATTAAAACTGATTCAGTGTAGGACTTTAAGTTTCAATTCTGGGTAAACTGTGGGTTTGCTTGGAAAAGATATTATCAACCAGATGCTTCATTAATCTGAATATGTGCCACATTAGACTGCATCAAGAGCCAGCAGGTCACTTCCATCCTTCTCTGCATTCTTGTGTTGCAGTCCTTTCTCCTCTCTCACTTGACAGGTCTGCAGCACAAGCCATCATTTCTGTAAAAAGTCAAACTTTGCACAGGTTTCAAATATATTCAGAGGAGCTCCCACATATCTCTTATAACAGGAAGGTCAGGAGCATCTATCTGACAGTCAGGTAATCTCACAAACTTAATACCCTTCCATTTTCCATTATTATTCAAATAAAAGTGCAAGCTGAAGCCTTTACTGTCCCAGAGTTTACTTAGGAACTAAAACAAGTGCTTATTTTCTTTAAAGTTTAGGAACATCTGCATTGAACTGATCTGCCACCATAATGATGTTTAACGTATTTGCCAAACCTATTTGCTTTTCGACATAGTTGAAATTTCCTTATTTAAGATGCAGGTTAAAGAAGTCATGAAGTAATGAAGCAAAATGTTTGATGCAACTCTACCTGCTAATAATTCCACTACATTCAGCCTGTCAAAGAATGCTCCAGTTCTTAGTTTATAAGAAGAAACCAACTTCTCCTTTTGTTGCGCAATGTAGGTAAGTATTCTGTCTTTTATACAATTTATAAATAAGGCTTAAGTTCTTTAGGACAGCATATCACAAGTAATAAAGCTCTTTATTACTTGCTCAAGGTTTTGTTTACTTAGCCTGCTATGAGCCTCACAGTGCTTTGTCACAGAGTAAGGATTTGCAACCATTACACAAAACTGAAGACCAGCTTCCAAACATCATAGCCCCTTCCTTTTCTCCCCTTATGCTCAAGCCTACATTTCAAGATTCAGGAAGCATTTATTATCCAGAGTTTTTAATATGTAATGGGATGAGGAACACAAGAGAGAACAGCAGTTTTGCTGAGTTGCCATTTGCCTTGTTTCCTCTCCCCAGGTAAATTCAGAAGACCCAAGTTTTGTTCCATTAACAGAGGAGATTCAGAAGTCAGCTTTTACATGTGGTCTACTCTTGCCCAGAATTTCACCTATAAATATGTAAGAAAGGTATTCATACCTCCAGGACTTCAAGAGTTTACTATTAATTATCTCTCAAACTACTCTGCAGTACTGTCTAATACCAAGCTGTTTTGTGAAGAGTTGAACCAAATGTCCTCTTCCCCATAAAAAAGCCTGATCACTGGTTATTTCAAAGCACGGAGAGACCTTTAAAATCAGAATGAACCTGGCAGATAAATTTCATACCACCACACCCAACAAAAAAATATTTTTCATTAATTTTACAGATCTACAGATTAACACTGAAGCATCATCTTTTGCACTACTGGAAAATACTTTATGGACACACAGAGCCCATATTCAAAGTGACAAATTCTATGAGTAGTCAAAATGATTCAGGCTCATTTAGCACCACACATTAAGTTACTGGGGTTTTTTAACATTATACATAGATTATACTGAGAATGTATAACTATGAACTGAGTGGACTAAAGAATTCAAATAGAAAATTACTGAAAACCAAATAAGCTTCTGCTGCAACAAACAAGAGGCAACTACATACTAAATACTTCTTTGCCCCTCACTATGAAAGAACTAACACGTCACCGAATTTGTAAACTAAACGTGTTCTAGACTTTAGACTCAGCCTAAAGTTCTATAAGACTTCCCTAAGTGTACCAGAACATTACAGTCAAGGTTCAAGACCATAACTTCAAGAGCTTGCCTCAGGCTCTTAAATGAGAGAAGTTGGGCATAAGAAGAAATCTGAGGTTTATGTATTTGATTTTCACCAACTGGCTCACATCACATGCACACTAAACTTGCACATATGCCACAGAAAATTCTAAGGAAGAGACCAGACATTTTCTGCTGGGGAACAGAAAGATTAGGAGGGACAAACTGTTCTAATATTCTACTGCAATATAGTATCTTATTGTTACTAAGGAAAGTAGTTTATTCACCCATGCCCACATGATTCCAAATGCATGGATCATAACTCAGGTAAGACTCCATTTACACAAGTACCGGATACAATTCTACTGAGATAAAACTAAATACTAAACAATTTCTTTCAAGTCAATTGAAACTCTGACTTGGTAGAGGAAAGATTTTGCACTCAGAGAGCTACTCAGTGTAGTCTGGACTCTGAACTACCCAGAGTTTTAATTTTTTCTGACAAAAAAGCAGGGAGCTCTTTGATTAGACATTGAAGCAACCTCATGGTTCTTCAAAGCACAACTGTGAAAGATTCGTGACTGCTGCTCCTTGCAAACCCATTCTCCTTTCCTTCTCAGTATTCCCAGTCTTTGATAGGATGAATGTGTCAGACAAAAAGAAAAAAAAAAATCAAAAAAAAATCAACCAATTTCAATTTACTGGTCAACCAACAGATTTGGACAATACCTCTTCATAAAACCATTAGAAACCAATCAGGCCTCATGTTCCCAAGGTGCAGATAAATCACCCTCTTTGTTATGCTGAAATTTAGAAAGCAAGGAAAAGCCCCATTCTACAGAGATACTATGCATGTGAAAAGAAAAGTGGGTAAGCATACCAAATAAAGTTCTGTAACAGCTGACTTCAGACATAGCAAAACAGATACCAGTTAGGATAACTTAGTGGAAAATTTTATTAGACATTCCCAAGCTTTTGTAGACAGAAGCATAACCAAATATTCATTTTTAGATCCAAAACCCCCATTAGGATCAGATTTATTTCTATTAGCAGGATTTTTCAAATTATCTCAGTTAGTAGTTTAACTGTTTAAATAATCTGTTACACAACTTCTTAGGTGTACGTATGTATATATGATACTCATCTATTAACGTATATAAAACACTACTCCTCCATAAACCTGTCCTGAGAAGAAACATTTCCACTTTAAAATTAGTGTTTTATTATTAAATTCAAGGGACCCAGAAGGTGACAAGGTTAGATGGTCCATTTCAGAGCTACACTGCAGTGTGGGAACATAAGCAGAAGAAGGCTAAACCACAGTGTTTAAAATCCAAACTGATTCCAGTAAAGATACATTTAATTCAGACACTGAGCACCAGGAGCCTTTAGTTCAATTTTCATTCATCAGCTGGATGAAGTTAAAGCTATGCAGTTAAATCCAATAAAAACGAGGAAAAAATGACACAAAACTTTAAAAACAAAAACCCAAAATTAACAAACTACTTACTTTCCCCTCCATGAATGTTTTGTTGTGTAGAAACAAGCAAGATCTCTGTTTTCTCTAATTATATTCATTCTGTGCCAACACCTGAAAACAAAGGAGACATCCTGTTAGCACTCAGGATTCTTATTTAAAACCAAAGTTCACTAATCATCAATATGCTTCAAGACAAAAATACTTTGTTTTTAAACTCATCTTTACCAAACAATACATGGACCAAGTTGCACAAGAATTATTAGTTTCTTCACTGCATTTTTTACACTAGCTACTCCTTAACAGTACCAGGTTAAAGTAAGTTATACCCTATTTGTCATATTACAATCACTCTACTTTCATTGCACCTCTGCACATTCAAATTCAAGTATATTTTATGTCATCTCCAAAATACTTTATTCCTGAAAATTGTATGATATAAAATTATTTGAGTAGCCTCTCTACCTGTAACTCCAGCTAAACCAAAGTCCTACTGCAATTCTGAAATAAACAGTAAGGAGATACTTGGATACATTGAACAGTTTGTTTTCCAGTCTGAAACAGAATTTGAGGTTGAGAAACTTACTTACTAGCTAAGCATTGTGAGAGCATTAAAGAGCTGACTAAGTACCATTCATGTGCTGTAAAAATTTAAGCAATCTCACCACTAACATCCTGACATGCTTATTTCATACAGGAATATCTATTCCCTAAACACACATGGAGGAATTTTGTGAAACTTGCCTAAAACTGCTCAAGTGGATCATTGCTTTAGGAGCTGCTAAGTTCTGAGGAATGCTTCTAAATACTCCTGTTTTCAATGCCTGAAACAAATGCATGTTGAGTAGTTAGGAAATTCATTTCCCTTTTATTTGACTATGTTGTCATTGCATATACAAGGAACTTAGGCAGACATTCCCTGATTAAGTACAAGAGTGAAGTTGTCACTCTCCATTTACTGCTACAGCAATAGCTTTATTTTCAAATGTGTTAAATCAGGTTTCCCTGTTACTGATTGAAGACTGGTATTACTCGCAGGTTCGCACCAGTAACACAGTGGCATCCCCAAAACATCACACACTAACTCTGGCCTGAAAGAACACAGCTTGCCTGAAGCAACTCCCAAGTAACCCAATCCCAGTCAGTACCCCAGTGAAAGTTAGATAACAACCCATTATCTTTTTACATCTGCTTGACTTGGCAAAGAAAGATTTCTTCTTTTGAGATGGATGCCCTGTAACATTAGCTCATCGCTAATTTTTACCCTCTACAACTTCAGGTTATTTTCTTTCTGAACAAAGGCTGTAGCAGTTATGGAGTCATAAGCATGAAGAATGGAAAACCTGCTCCAAATGAACTCTAGAATTCCTTCCCTCAGGTGAAGAACCAGCACAATCATCACTACCTACTGAAGGAAATTTGAGGTACTGCCTCTGGGAAGAGAGAACAGTATTTACGTGTTTCAGTGACTCAGTCTTTGAGTCAAATCTTCAAAGCTAATATGTCAATGACTTGTGGCAACTTAAATTCTCTAAAGCCAGTCTTTGGAAACAAAGTTTTATGAGGGGCAGGATATTCAACAGAATTATTGCAACTGACTGCTGCAATCATCTACCTGGACCTGGGCATTTGACACTGTTCAGCCTGACATCCTGCCCCTAAACTGAAGTAACACAGATTTGACACAGACCACTCAGTCGATAGGGAGTTGTATGGAGGGTTGCACTCAAGGAGTTGCAGTCAATGGCTCAACGTTAATGTGGTAATAGTGACAACTGGCATTCCTCAGGGGTCAAGATTGAGACTGGCACTGTGTTAACATCTTTGTCAGAGATATGGACAGCGGACTCTCTGCAAGTTTGTTGATGACACCAAGCAGTGTGGTGCCATCAACAGGCAGGAGGGAAGGGATGACATCTAAAGGGACTCTGACAGGTGAAAGAGGTAGGTCTGTGCCAACCTCACAAAGTTCAATAAGGCCACATGCAAGACCCTGCACGTGGACTGGGCCATCCCAAGCACAAATACAAGCTTGGTGGAGAATGGCTTGAAAGCAGCCCTGAGGGGGATTTGGGTGTGTTGATCAGAAATTTGACACAACCCAGCAGTATGCACTCACAGCCCAGAACCATATTCTAAGTTGCACCAAACCAAAACTGGCCAGCAGGCCAAGAGAGGTGATTCTTCTGCTCTGCTCTTGTGAGTCCCCCACCTGCAGTACTGTGTCCAGCTCTGGGGCTCCCAACATAAGAATGACCTTTTGGAGTGAGAACCTCACATCTTTTGGAGTGAGTTTAGAGGAGAGCCACAAAGATGGCCAGGGAGGGAGCTGAAGCACCACTCCTATGGAGACAGGCCGAGACCTGGGGCTGTGCAGCCTGGAGAAAAGGCAGCTCCAGGGAGAACTTAGAACAGCCTTCCAGTACCTAATGGAACCTGCAAGAAAGCCAGCAGGGCTTTCTGCATGTAGTGACAGGACACAGTGACAGCTTTAAACTGAAAGAGGGGAGGGTTAGGCTGGATGTTAGGATTAAATTATTTATTGTGAGGATGGTGAGGCACTGGAACAGGTTGCCCAGAGAAGTTCTGGACACCCCATTACCCCAGCCCTGGAAGTGCTCAAGGCCAGGTTGGATGGGTCTTGAGCAATTTGGTCAAGTGAAAAGTGTTCCTGCCCATGCCAACAAGGTTGGAACTAGATGATCTTTAAGGTCCTTTCCCACCCAAAGCATTCTATGATTACTCCTTAAGTTCTCCTTTTTGCTTGGTTTAAGAACTATTATTATTATTTTTACCATGTATAAGAATCAAAACAATATGCTATATCCAAACTACACTGATCTTACTATACAGCAGCACACTTTAGATCTGGTAGTTTTGTTTTAAAGTTATCTTACAAAGCAACATGCCATATATGCAACCTCTCTTTTTTCATACTCTTCATGCCTCTCTTTCAAAGCCATTTTCTTGACATTGACTAAAGTATTAGTAAAAATAAAATAAGATGCTTATAACAAGACTAGCTCCACTAAGCACAGGATTAAAAGATCTATTTATCTGTAATTCCATTTTCACCAATACCAGACTCCTCTGACCAGGAGGTCTCCCAAACCTAAACACCACTTGCTCTAGAGTATTTAAAGCAAGATGTTTTCAGTGTTGCAAATATCTACTCCTAGTAAAGTAAAAAACACTCATTTATGAGCTACCAGCAGTTCCAGTATTTTTAACACTAGCATCTCACTAGAATCAGGATACTGATGCATGAAGTATTGTACCTGAAACGCAAGTGATGAATTCACCAGACTGCTTTTTTGTTTAGATGAAAACCAATAAAATCATTTAGCTTTGATGCTTTACTCACAGTTCTGGGCAACGATTGCAACCATCCCTCCCACTGAGGAGACTTACCGCAGGGGTAATATATGCCCAAGTCTACTAACAATTAATTCTTGTACACATTTTCCAGCAGTTTAACAGAGAAAAAAGGCAAACAATAGCTTAGTGTTCTGAGCTGCTGTGGTAAAGCCCAGCAATTATTTTCCAGTTGTCTTTGATTCCACAGTAAGAGCAAGATGAAAAAAATACTTCATACCAAAGGCAAAGATATTTCAGAAGAAACCAAGTTCTCTTCCTTTACACATTCCAGCAGAACCAGTGTGGCATCCCTCTTGTACTATCTACAGTATCTACAGTGTGATACACTGTAATTTGAGCACCTAAGACAGTATAACCATTGACTTTGCAGAATAGACCAGGCATTACCATTAATCAAGTATTGCCAGTGTAAGCTATAGTGGCCTCCTCAGCTACATATTAATTTCCTAAAATATGACAACATTCTTGTTACCTTTACCTCTTCTTCCTGCATTCAATAGAGCTTTAAAAAGTTGACTGATTTAACATAAAAATTGAGTGAAATTTGTTATCTCACTCATAAAAGCATCCAAGACAATAAAGCACTAACTAGAGCAATCATCTTAATGTTCTGGGGTACCTAGGAGTAGAGAAATCACAACTTCAAAGGCTATTTTGAATACTTTGTAGCACAGCTATTGCATACCCTATACTGATGGTTTTCAAAGTTTTGATACTAGATAAACACCCAGATGTTCTATTTCCACTGCAGCAGAGGCAAAACCTACTTTGAAAGTAGCAGTTTGTAAATGTGATTTGCTTGGTTGAGAGTGGGCATGCTGAATGCAGACTGTAGTTAATCCAAGAATTCTGCAAGCAAAGTGTGGTCAACAACTTGCAACTTCTTTTGGGAGCCCAACTAAAGCACTCTCCAAAATAGCCTCCCAATATTTTAATCAGCTTTTTCACAGGACTGAAGTTAAACAATACTTTCCTATTTGGTTCCTGTAGTACTGTAAATAGCAGTGAAATGGCTTTAGGGGACGAGCTGAAACCACATTTTCGTGTGCCTCATGTACCAGAAATAGCAACCCCTTAAACTAAAGGGCCTGAACTGCTTTCAGGACTCCCCCTGCCTCAGAGTTCAAGCTACACAGCATCATAGAATAGTTTGAGTTGAAAAGGACCTTTTATACAAGTAGGTATATTACACAAGCTATATTCTACTTGCATGCACTTTCCACTTTTCCAGGATTTCACATTCTTTAGACAAAAGTACCATCTGGGAAAACAATCTATTTTAGGAAACCGAGACAAGTCAGTCCCAAACCAGCACTTGTGGAGTCAGAAGAAAAACTGTGACCGTGCAGACATCAAAGCAATAAGCACAGCTGTAATTACATGTATGTTTCCTTCAATTTATTGAATAAATTGAAGTTTGAACAGTCAGAAGTTCGGACATAGGTTCAAAGTTTGGTGCCGAATTCAGATTTCAGTTTTTTTCCTGATTACATTATCTCTCTATTATTACAAAGCCTCAATATCTTTCTTAAACGAAAGGTAGGATTCAGAGCTGCACACAGGATTATTATTCTCTTCTACTGCAAGGAGGAGTAAAAGAAATGCTGATAAGAAACTGAGATTTCTTGGGCAAAAGAAAAAGAGAAATGCAGATAAGAAACTGTGATTTTGTTTTAAAGGTTTCTTCCAGCATGGCTGAATACAAGCTAAAGTTCCTGGAAAGTCTTTACTACACAGGGACAGATACTCATAGCAAGCTCAAGTGTGACTTTTCTGAGAAATAGAAGACATACTTGTGAGCATAAAAACAGGAACCAACTGAAAAGAAATGAGAGCAAAGCACTAAAAAAACCCCTAAGTTTCTGTTATTCTGTGGTTCTACATACCTGACTGCTAGCTTAAAGGCCTGGAGCCTGATTTCCAGTCATCTACACCTCTGTAGCTTTATATTTATTATTTAAGTAAGTGAGTTTCTCTGCACTGAAATGTTTTAGCTGTCTACATTTCAGCCTCCTCTTTCATTGTGGTCGCTAACTGGCAGAGTTTTAACTTCAAACAGACTCTTTCTAACAAGCATTAAGTTTTCCTCTTCCTTGAACAGTACTCTTTTCCTAAAGTACTACAGCCTAATAAGCTGTAGAAACAGATTTCATCTGTAGTGTAGGAACTCCCAGTCCTTTCTGTAAGAGGGAAAGGAGATAAGACCCACCAGATCTTTAAAAGAAGCTACATGCAACCTGCCTCAGTGATAGCAGCAATCCCACCTTTAGTGGCCCACAACAGAAACAGGCTGAGAATCTCAGCCTTACTGCTACATAAATGATAGTGACAACATTAGAGTCCATCCTCCAGGTACCCCATTCCCTCACTAAGGACCAGTATAATAGATAAGAAAAAGCGTGGAAGACTCTGGTTCACTGGTAAAGCAGAATGCTAATATAAATTTAAAAGGAAACCAATCTGATTAACCAGCTAGACAGGTGAGTATCAGAACAAAAGTGTATCCACTAACTAAGGGAAGGAAGAAAAAAGAAGTGTTCCTTTAAGTCATAGTTTAGCAATCCTGTCATATTTCTTCAGAGTAATGTTCTGTTTTACTAGTGCAGCAAGACAGTTGTTAATTTTTTTTGACCCGAGAATAGTTTTTTGGAAGCAAATCAGGAAGCTAAGCAGTTGAAGGTTAACACTTCAAGATATGGTTGAATGCCAGCAGAAGAATTATTAAGTCAGTAAGTTTCACTTACTGAGCTTCAAACAAGTCAAAAGCAAAGTCACCTCCTCAGTATGAAAAACAGAGCTTTGCTTTAAAGACCAAGCCTCAGCATAACACTTAAAATCTGGAAATACAAAGTGATTCAGTCCCTCAGGACAAATATGTGTTTGGAAACTATGAAAAATGCCACATGACACCCACAGGAGCAAGCAATACATATGAAATAAATCTTTTTAAAAATGTGTTCCAACAAGGCTAAAATACAAGGTTAAAGTTCCCGGAAAGTCTATATACCACACAGATAGAAATACAGCTCTGTCTCCAAACACTCAGATATCTGCTCCAAGTGGAAAAAACTCTCAGTAATAATAGAAAGGCGCCAGTAACTTCTAGCTAAGTGTTCTGGCACTTGGCTGCCTATAGTAGGCAGGAATTAGACCAAGCTGCATATATATGAAATGAAGCAGGCTAGAGCCAAGCACAATTTTCACATCTGTAATGCTGGTCCTGTTATCATGATTTTATTCATCAGACTGTAGAGTATCCTCCTAAGTCAGTCCTAAATGAAACTCAAGTCACTAGTAGTTCCTTCAATAGCCTCCTCCTTTTCAACATATCTCACTACATGCAAGTAGCCTATGCAGACAAATCTAGTAATCAACAACAAAAAAAAGACTTCACCTTCGGAGAACTTAAATTCTAAACAAGGACTATTTTCTGAAATGCAGTATTATCTAACCAGTGCTAAGTAAGATGAAACAAGCACTTGTCCACTCAATTTCATTTACTACAACCATCACAGATCTTATTCATGAAAGAGCAAAGGAGAAAAAGGGAAAACACAATTCAGATTAGATTAACTTCAAAAGCAGCCACACAGCAGAGATTAAGTGCATTCACAGGAAGTCTGTGAATAAACTTCTGGGCCTATGTTTCCCCCCTAGCAGAATGCTCAAACACTCCCTCAGCTCGAGAGCACCAAGCCAAAAAGAGAAAAAAGATCTCTCCCTCCCAAACTGAAGTGCTAAGACAAACTTTTTATGGCCCAGAACCCAGCCCTCAGTAGAGGCACAGCTATGAAGGCACAAACTTCACACCACAAGACAGGAAAATCTATCCCAAAGACTGCTGGCAGCTCACCGCAGACAGAAAACCATCCAATATGACTACTTGTTTTGACTTTCAGAAAACAAAAAGCAAGCTAAAAGCATGCATGGAAGAAATTCAAAAGCTCTTGGAAAAATAAGAACATTAAGGGTAGATTTTCTGAAAGATGCATTTACTTCTGTTCATGGTCTTCAGGCATACTGTTAGCACACAAAAAAGAAACAAAATCTCATCTCTGTGAAAGCGTATCTCCACCACATCTCTCCCACCCTTCATAAATTATTTCCCAAAGCATCTCCTGACGGGTATATTTTGATCTGAGGGCAAGAGGAGAAAAATAACGTTCCTTTTTTCTTAAATAGACACATCAATACTCTTCTAATAAAGAGGACAAATTCTGCCCGGAGGCTACAGAAGCCGCATCAGGTGTGGGGCATGCCGAGAGAAGCACCGGGCAGGCTGAAGCTGGAGAACTACCCCAGCCCTCTCCTCTGCTCGGACACAGGAAGCGAAGCGGCTGGTGACAGGTACCACACTGGGGACGCCCGCTCACAGCCCCAGGCCCCTCACGGCTGGGGCAGGAGCGGGCACCATCAGCCCCCGGGCGGCAGAGCGAGCGCTGCCCCAGCCCCGACCCCGCTCCCCGCGGCTCAGGCGCGCCCCCCGCCCGCCCAACCCACCCGGCCCCGAGCACCGCCCGGAACCGTGGAAGGAGGCGGGGGCTGCTGCCGCCGCCCCCTCACCTCCCCCGCCGCTGGCATTTACCTGGCCGGGGAGCCCGCGCTGCCCGGACCTGCCCCCACCAGCAATGCGCTTCCCCGGCGATAAGGGCGAAGGGGCACCGAGCGAAGCTCTCACCCCTCACCCTCCGGCCAGCCGGGCGGGCGGCAGCCGCTACACCGCTCCCACTGCCTCAGAGACTGGCTCTGGAGGCCGCCATCTTAGCTCGGGCAGCGAGACCGCCCCCTCGGCGCAGCCGCCGTGCGGCCCGGGGCCGTCACGGGACGCGGTCACCTGATGTGCTCCGCGCTGCCTTCCCCCTTCCCGCCGCCCGCCCTCCCTCCTTCCTTCCTTCCTTCCTACCCTCGCCCCTTGCCCTGCCCTGCCCTGCCCTGCCTTGTTCTGCCGGGAACCGGCATGGCTCCCTGCGCAGGCGCCGCGCAGCCGGGGGCAAAGTGTCCCCCGCGCCCGCCTTGCGTCGCCTCAGGACTGACAGTGACCGGTGGGGTCCTGCCCGAGCGTCACCAGGCCGGGAAAGGCGCGTTGAACTGTTAAAAAGCCAGAGTACGCTGTTTAATTATGCACATTACTTACGTGGCCTTAAAAGCCATGTTAAAATGCCACATTAAGGCTGTGGAGACTGAATCACTGATTTATGTGGTTGGCTAACGGCGCTCCAGATTTGTTACTGGACTCTTGAGCTCCCCGTCAACTTCCCTATATTCTGCACCAGATGTAAGGTTTCCCAAAAATGTTGTGAACTACGGCAGCATTGTAACACGAGCTCCTTAAAATGCCTACTGAATGGCATAAATATTTCGAATATTTTTAAATGACTTGCATTAGAATACTATGGCCTTTCCCTTAAAACACTGTCATTAAAGTCTGCAGATGAAGAGTGAAATGAGGAAAAAACAGTAAGTGGAACTATCTTGCAGAAAAAAAAATAAAAATAAAAATCTCAGGTGTTAAATTTTTTAAATATCCTTAAATATCCTTTTCATCATCATATGGACTCTTAAGAAACAGCATGTACCTGAGTCAGGGGAGGTTGGATATCAGGAGAAAGATTTTCACCCAGAGTGTGGTCAGGCACTGGAACAGCAGAAAAGTGGTCACAGCACCAAACCTGAAAGAGCTCGAGAAGCTTTTGGACAATGCTCTTGGGCATATGGTGTGATTCCTGGGGTGTCCTGTGCAGGGCTGGGAGTTAGAGTCAATGATCCTTGTGGTTCCCTTCCAACTCAGGGTATTCTGTGATTCTATGACAAACTATCTGTCTTATATGTTGCTTAAGATATTTAAATACTAGTCAGTCATCCTTTTGATGAATCTAGTCCTCTGAATCTGGGGCACTGTGATGAAATAGCACTGATGGGAAAATAACAGTACTTTGGGGAAGCTGATAAATTGCTTTTGGTTACAGAACTTCAAGAGAGGAAAAAAAAAGATTTAATGTTTTATTAATATACTAGGAATTGTAGGACTAATTTCAGAGGGAGGTCATATGATTCAGAAGAGTTTCTTCGAGCACATGGAAGAGTTTTTGGACAGGTTTGGAGTGATTTCTGGGTTTGTTGATTAGTTGGCTCAGAGGGTTTTTGGTTCAGGGGTGTTGATTTTGTTTCAGTACTTATTTTGTGTTGTCAATATAGGTAGGTAAAGTACATCAAATAAAGCAACAGTTTGTTAGCTGTTTATTACTTAGGAACAAAGAATGACACTTGCGTAATGAAATTGATGTAAAAAAGTAGTAATCTATGTTTTTGTGGATGGATTTTAATCTGAAAGCACAGATTATATTTCAGTATATTTATTCAGCTCAAGCTAGTATTTCAGTAACTGTGTTTTCCTCTATTTTTGGACATGCTCTTGCATAAGTAGTGGTATTAACTTTTGATCTAATGCAAACAACTGATGAAAGGAGGATGCATTAAGACAGAGAAAATTTGAGAGATAGTGAAATAAGAATTCTGAAATTATTCAGAGAAAAAATGAACAAGGGAAGTGTGTTTAGCAATTCAGACAGGAAGTTATAGAAATTATATTGTACAACATGGTAGGAAATCTTTCAGAAATTAAAGCAGACCAGGATTTCATTACTGTCTTACTGTAAAGTATGTGTTAAGTTACCTTGTGTGCAGAAAAAATTCTGCTTTGCTCGGTCATTTTTTCTTGTGAGATGATACTACTGGATATTTTTAGAGATAGGATCTAATTGTTCTGTTTAACTAAAGGTTTGTGAAAATGCTGCAATACAAAAATTGTGTTTTTAACGCCTCGAATTTAAAAGTTTGCTATTTTAATTTAAAAGGAAAGTGAACAAAATCCTCACTCCATTAATGTCAATGGCAGTTTTGTTATTACCTGTGTCTAACACAGGTAGTATTTTGCCCTTAGTTTTCCCAGTCACTTACAGAATCAGAAATTGTATCAGAGCCATTCCCATTATGAAAATAACAATAACAAAACACAGGTTTCATGCCTTCTTGGGAGATAAAATGTTAAATTGCTTCAATCCACTTTGGAGAAGCAAAACCAAGTTTAGTTCTTCCAGATCTTTCACCTGAAGTACTCCAAATGTCGATCTGACCTTGTCCATTTAAATGCTTCCATTTGCAAAAGAGTTCAGGCCATCTCCAGTCTAGAGAGCAAGGTCTCTCCTTACCATCCAATAACTGATATCTGGAAGGAATGAAGAGTTCTAGTCCACCACTAAATAATTAATAGTCCACTGGCTATTTCTGTGATCAGCACCTATTCTGAAAGACTGTGGTTTAGGATGGCTGAATTCTTCTAGCAAGCTACAGTACAGGTACTGTAGAGCCAATGCTAAGATTCTCTGCAGCAACAGTAAATATTATGATTTTAAATACAACCTATAATAGAAGAGATCCTATTACTTTTATTGTGGTTTATAGCAATAAAAAAGAACAAGTTTCTACCTAGCCTGCAAGCAGCAAACAGTGGACAAATTAGCTCCCCTTCCTAGTACTGTCTCTAATAGTAGGGCAGAATTCTGGATCCTCTGTTCAGACAAAGAAGAGATTTTTCCACCCTTCCTTGTCTTAGAATAAAACAAGTTTCTGCTAGAACTGGTAACAGTTACTCTCTTACTTAACTTTCAGTGTTGGAGGGTGCAGGACCATCCACTCTAAGGTCAACTGCTGTTTTTCTGCCATGAAGTAATGGGGATCTTCTTAGAGATTGGATCTAAGAGATACACCTCAGCTTAATATTAATTTAGAATAACAAACATAAAATATGCTAAATAATTTTAATTTTTAGATGACCAAATAACAATAACAGTAATCATTTGATGACTAATTATAGTACTTGATTAAGAAGGAATAACAGCAAGATTTTGAATGGAGGGAAGCAAATGTAAAAGTCCTATATAAATCTAATTAAGTAACATGCCTTTGGAAATCTCTGTCCTGGATCTTGTCTCTTTTACTGTAAAATTGTTGTAAATGGCAAAATGCAGGTTACACAGAGGGCCTTCTGGAAATCAGACCCACATTCCTGCATCAATCTTTGTTCTATTCTTTTTTATCCCAAAGATGCATTAAGACTATGCTGACAATCTGCCAGCTGTTCAAAGCTCACATCAAATTTTTATGTATCTTGACATATTTTGTCTAAAAATAAATGCAGATAATAATGATAATTTATCTTCTCTGTGACATCAATTAACAGGTATCTTTTGCATACTCCCCGTTAATAATTCTATATTTCCTGATAGACTCATTAAATGATGACTTGTTTGTTATCTTAGCTAATAGCTTGATAATAACTGTAGCCTGAGTTAATTAACTTTGTGATCAATTTTGGTAAATTATTAATAAGTATCTTCAATACAGTAATGCATGCCAATCTGTATTCATATTCATAGCATTCCTCCAATAATTCCTCTTCTGTTTGGATAATCCTTTCATTTGGCATCGGCCTATGTGCAGTAAATACTCACATATTAACTTTTGATCTCTTAATCCATCTATACCCTTGTATAACCTGGTCTTTTTGGTTAGTCTTTTGAAGATAATCTACAAATTATCTTTTATCTCTTTTACCTTCCAATAGATAAGTTCCAAGTTGCAATTTAGTCTTAATAGTTTACGTGGGTACATCTGGTGTAAGAAAAGTGGATATAACAGATTTGCTTAAAATCTCAAATGTCATTCATAGTAGAAATAATCTTTTCATGGAACTAAATAGTGGTGCACAATGATGTAACAATTCCTAATGAAATTACACTGTTTAAAAAAATGCATGGTTGTATTTTTTCAAAGGAAAATGTAAAGGAGAAATGTATTGTTTACTGCATGTAGAACAAAATAATGACCAATTAATAGAAGAAGTCTTTAACTACATTCACAGTCTTTGACTTAGGTTGTTGAAGAAAAATGTTGAGGAAAAAAAAAGGTTGTTAAACAAACGAACACATTTGTTCAGTGGGAAACCTTATAAAATGACAATGAAAATTCCCATATACTTAGTTCATCTTGGGAATGCTTCACCTTAGCATTGCAAGCCTGCTTAAGATAAACTGTTCTTTGAAATATCTAACTCCTATGGACCATTTTGTGATAAAAGGTACTGCTGATGTCCCAACTGATATTTCTTCCCACTGTTGACACACAGTCCATGCAGGCAAGTGCCCTGAAACACAAAGAGGCATTGCAGAAGGAGCAGACTGTGAGAAAGGTGATGGCTTATGCAAAAAAGAAAATGGAGAAAGAGCAGAACTGGCCAGTGTGGTAGGAGTGGGTTTTGCACATGGAACTCATGGGATGGACAAATATCTTGAACAACTGAGAGCGAAGGAGAGTAATCAGTCAGCTTCTGTAGGTCAGACCTGGAAACTGGGAAGATAGGCAGAGCTGTGAGGCTATGATTTTTGAAAATTTTACTCTGAGCAGAAGAAGTGCATATGTAGGGACAAGAGGACTTTTTCTCAAGAGAACTGATACAGGCAATTCACAGAAGAGGGAAAGCACAAGGAGAAGAAATACCTATCTGGCCTAGCAAAACATTGTTAATGATAGAAATAGCTGAGAAGAAAACTGGGAATGTCTAGGAAGGAGACAGGGATTGATCTGAGGAATAGAATAGGATGATAGAAAGATTCAAATGTAGAAGTAACGAGTGGGAGAAAGGGCTTAGCTGTGCAACAGACTGCAAAAGACAGGACAGAAGAGGCAGTGCCCACAATAGTCTGCTAAACTAGAAAGCACAGTTTTTCTAGGATAACTCAGGCTGAGAAACCTAATGCTCACTGATATTTGACATCCTCTCTAGTGGATCTCAATTTAATTCTGTTGCTAGTTACTCTTAATACAAATCAGAGATCTGTGTTGCAGCTCTAGATGTGGTATATGATATAATCCCACATCATAACTGTGGATTTTTAAAATAAACCTAGACAATTATGCATTTACATACATAAGTGACTATATAGTATTGACATTGTAAACCCAAAAGTCTTTTTGAGTTAAAAAATTCCAGAAGATTAGGATTGCCTTTGCAAATAATTGCATGCTTGGGTATAATTTTTATCCATGGGAACTTTGCCTTATTCACTCCACAAGATGAAAGGACTCATTGAATCCACATGGATGCTGTGCTGTGTTCTATTCACATTGCTCAGTTGGCTGGCCCAAGATTTAGTTAGTGTACACTATACCAGCTCTATTATTCAAGCTTCAGAATATTCAAGCTTACTGATTTCCATATTGGCATTTCTGTGACATTGTTCAGTACACTGAGTGCTCCAGGAATGTAAATTAATTTATTTTCACAATATCCTTCTGCTTCTAATATTTGACTAGTTGAAAGTACATTAATGCTTCTTTTTCTGTATATTCCTGTGTACAATTTTCAAGTATCCTAAAGAAACCTTTAAAGATAATGTGTTTTTTAGCAAAAGCACACTTCTCCTATTAAAAAAAAATAAAATTGCTATGTGATCTCTCCATGTCTCTTTTTATAGACATGAGAACAAAAACAGATGACAATGTACCTTGCAGGCTTATTCAATGTATTGATCTGTGTGACAGTGTGACATGTCAACTTTTATATGTCTTACATATTTTAGTACATGTTCCTATCTTATAAAATTCATGTACTTAAGACACTGTATTGTCAACTTCACTGTCAGTTTATTTATTGAAAGTTGATTTTTGTGGAAAGTTAAATTTAAATACTACTCCTGGAGTAGGAATGCTATTAAATTGAGAAACTGGACAGTGACAGAGTGTATGAAATTTATATTCAGCAATTAGGGTGGCAAAAGAAAAAAATTAAAACAGAAACAAAAACCATCAAAAAAAGCTTTTTTGAACACTGAGGTATTTCAGGAGTACAGTAAATTAGTGTGACATTAGGAAAATTCAGTTATTGGAATTTTTTGGTAGAACTACTCAGAATCACAAGGAGATTCCTGCGGTGCAGGTATTTAAATTTGGTCATTCAAACCAAAAGGGCTTTTGAAAACCAAGCAATAAGTTCCTGTTGCTTACAAAATACAGTTTTCATCAGCAAGAGTTATGAAGGAGTCACTTATATATTCTTGACTCATCACTGCAGCCTGTAGAGCAGTAGGGGAAAAGTAAGTATTAATTCTCTGATTCCATAGCCTGAGGTCAAATCCCAGAATTAGAAATAATGGAAATATATTGTGGACAATGGAAATAATTGTGGACAAAACAACAAACAGGAATTATTAACCTTGCCCACGGTGCCTCAGATGATTCTAAAAGTCTTACTATTTTCAGAGAGCAGGAGATTCTTGAGCATATCAAGTTTCATCAAAATTTGTTCATGAAGCACAGAGAAGAACAGTGGAAATTATGATCTTATAACTCGCAGGCCAAGCCGTTGAAATTATAGTCTTGTGAGAAAGAATGTGAATCAGAAAGAATATTTAATTTTTCCTTTTTTTCTTTTTTTTAAAGCTTCCCATAGTCCAGTAATATTCTCTTTACCATTTAGAATGGCTGCTAGCTGAGAAATGCAGACTAACCATTTATGAATTAACGCCAGTTGTAAGGTGTTATCATAAAAACAAAAGAACATTTTATTGCCTAATAACATTCCTCAGCTAATTAATCTGTGAACAGATCACTACCAATAGTAGCAGCAGCAATGAAAAGGCTTCTGGCTGTTTTTATAACAATTGTTATATATTGTTTTTATAACAATTTAATCTCAAGCATTAACTGTATACCTGTTAGAGACCCCCACCACAATAATAGCTTAATGCCATATATGCATGATCCACAACTAGAACATATTTTCATGGTGGATTTTACAAAAATGTATTTTGGTTTCATGAACATTCTAAAGTACAACAGAATGCAATTATCTGTTTGCTGGGAGACAAGAAATTCCATGTTAGTTCAAGAGCTGTTTTACTGAGCAGTGTTGAATTTCTCAAAGCATTCAGAAGTTTCATTATAAAATTACACCAGGCACCCCTAGCTCCAGCACCATAGCACAGAAAATGGGATGCCCAACACCTGCTGCTCTCCACATTTTGGATGCTGCTGCTCACTATCTAATCCTGCTCTCCAAAGAAACTGTTTACAACTATTTCAAAAGTTAGTGTAGCTTTGTGTGTATGTGGTTTGTAGTGTACATATCTTACTAGGCTATTTAAGATGCTCTCTCCCCATCCCCTGTCCCTCTTTTGCTATGAAAAAACTGGAAATTAACTGTAGTGACTTTGCTTTCAGCTCACTTCAGTCAGAATGCCTAAAAATTGTCAGTGATGGTATTTCAGGCTATATTCCTATATGTAGATTTACATCTTGGTGTAGCTTCCCACAGCAAAGAATGGCACACAAAGACACCCTGTCCCTGCATGGCAGAGCTCGCATGTCACACACTGATGGCACAAAGTGCATCTGATTTAATTGATATTTGAACCTCAAACTCCTGATGGAGCCAGGAAAAGCCTTGATCCTGGGGGCTGTACCTCCTCCTCAATGCAGACAGATCTCACATCTGAGAGGCCACGCGCAATTACTCTGCAGTCCTTGACTCTGAATCTCCAAATAACATTGAGGAGCTCACAAGGAAAAATAAGGTGATTGAACCCACAGAGGTGGGTGGTATTCCCTATAGGCATATTCTCATCTTTATTGCTCACAGGAAAGAGGTCTCTTTTTATTTATGTGAGAAATGTTTTAAGCTCTCTGTGCAACATCAGTGATCGCTAGTGCTGGTCTGAAGGAGGGTGGGGAATATTCCTAGGCAACACACCCTCTCCTTGGAAGAAGGCTCAGAAGAGATGGGCACAGGTGCTTATAAAGCTCGTGTTATGAGCTATTTAGAGTGATCATCAGATTACATCCACATTAACAACAGAAGGAGGGTGTAGCATATACTGCAGTAGTGCTAAAATGCATTGCAAACCATGGACATAGAGAAGCCGATATTTTGCCTTCCTCTGTTATTGAATGACAGCTACAATTTAAGATTGCCGGACACAGTGAGTCATAAAAAGAGCATCAGTCAGCATGATTTCAGCCTCTTTCCCATTTCCTGTAATAAGCAGAAGCAGTACTTTGGAAATTTCTGTTTTCTTTTGAGTTGGTAGATATTTTTTCTTAGATCGTTACGGTTTCACCTTCATTTCCCTCATGTTGTTGCTGGTTTCGTTTTTCTCATTATGACCAAATCACTGAGTCCCTTACCAATTTCTCAGTCTTGCAGGGATACTGGTATTTCATATTCTGGTGATGAAAAAGTATTTCACCCTTAATATCCAGATCACTGGGACATTTGGCTGAATTAATGGAAGCAGAAGTAGATGAATGTGAGAAAGCACAAGCAGCAAGGCAGAAATGCATTCAGTAAGTTAACACCTCTTCTAGCATCCATTTCAGGCAGTTTATTATCCATATTATTTTTCCACTCTTTTTGCTTTGCTCTGACACAGATCGTGACCATCAAGTGGTATATAAGGCATATGCTGTTGTTTTTAAGCATAAGCATATGGACAGTTATGTAATCTTATTTAGTGCTAGTTTGGTTTTTTTGACCAAATTCCCCTTAACTTCTGCTGCCCTATTTTTAGTTATGGCAGAGAGGCATGTAATAAAAAAATCTCAAATATATCCTTATTTATACCTCTTAGTTTGTGGAAAATACAAATTATTATTGTACTATACAAATAAACCAGTTTTGGATTATATGAATTAATCAGCTTTTTGATAAAT
Source organism: Parus major (assembly GCF_001522545.3). NCBI lineage: Eukaryota > Metazoa > Chordata > Aves > Passeriformes > Paridae > Parus > Parus major. The sequence goes on along the minus strand of NC_031769.1, from coordinate 42,986,635 downwards.
TAGTTAACAGTTGAGTGAAATTAGCTAGTGTGCTTATTGAATTAGTTGGTCAGCAAGTAAGTGCTGTCCACTTGAGAGGAGGGTAGATTAACTTTAAAAATGCTTGAACTGTCCCTCAATAGGGATAATGTTATACCAGCCATGAAAGAACCCTGTTCACTATTATAAAATCACATATTTTTTTTGTTTCTGCTTCTGGTCCAAATTGCATTTTGAGAGGAGGAATATCTTCCAATATTGGAAAGTCAAGAATAAAATTCATTAATATGTAAGCCAATTTAATAATTGCTTAAGCTTTTTACTGATGGTTTTCACCCACAATCTGCAAAACAAGTGGTTTGTTAGCAAAAAAAGGCACTGAGTTGTTTGGGGTTTTTTTTACTACTGATCATGTTCAGACTGAATCTTTTTATGAAGAGGTAATTATTTGCATAACACCAGATAAGCTGGTTAATTATTTCTGTGTGAATCTTATCATCTGAAGCAACCTGACCCTTACAAGAAAACTTTTCTCTGCACAAAGAAGATTGAGGTCAAGTAAGGTTTAGAGTACTCTATACAGAAATAGACAAAAATTTAATTATTTATTATATTTGAATAAACTAAGATTTTGGTGGTCATTAAGAGAAAATTAAGCATTTAATTAATTTATTTCCTGTCCTTTTCTTATATAAAAGTGACTAGCAGTTATGTCTTTGAATAAAATTTGGTTTTCTCTCTGACCAGTGCTTAGAGAGCTGGTGCATCCAGTGTTTGTGGAAAACTAATATAGCTTTTGACAGAAGCACAAAGTGATGACTTGGCACATAGCAGACAAAGGACAAACTGTTCAGTTGTGGCCCTAAATTTACTTTAGTTCAACCAGTAAACAGGGACACAGCATGGACTTCGCTGATTAAAAGCAGAATTAAAAAGCCTGAAGCTGCATTTGACAGTGTTCCAATTTGTAACCAGCTCAACACATTGGATTCTGTTTCCTTTTACTTTGTGGCTTCCGGCATCCCTCTGCAGAATATTACTGTTTCAGTGTGTGTTTGTGTATTTTCTTCCCACTAGGAGAATTTATTTCTTCCTCTCGATTTCCTAGAAAGACTTAATACTCCTGCCCAAAATCCAAGATATTTGCAGCTTACCGTATTGTTCTTGTTTCACTACTCCTGCCTTTACCATCTAGAGGGAGCTACCTCTTCCAGCCTTCGCTTAGGTGAGTGCTCTCAGTGTGAGGGATCAGTCAGTGAAACTATGCATGTGTAATGAGTAGTCCCACAGGTGAGGATTTCCAGGAGATGGCTGCAAAGCAAGTGTTTTGCATATCTTATTTTTATCTCATATACACCCTTGTGTGTCCATTCTTTGTGTCTTGTCTGAATGTGCTTCCAGCAGCCTTGCTCTGTACTGCAGGAGGCAACACAAAGTTAATAATTAATTTCTGATCATTAACTTCATCTACTTCAAGAAATACCTTTTTAAAATGTGAATACTGCTATTAAAAATATAAAACTCTTACAACAATAAATTTGTTTTCAGTGTATCATTATTTTTGTACTTACATTAGTACAAAGTCTTGAGGGAGAATTTGGAAGTGGATATTTTTTTGCTGCAAATTATTTCTTAAATTTTTACTCTTACCCATTAATAGCTTGGGGTTTTAAAATTTTTATGTTGTAGATTTTCCCAGAATTAAAAATACACAAGGTTTCAAACTTGGTAGGCCTTAAACATCAGTTTCTAGAACAAATATGTCTCTTGTTGGTTTTGATAGAAAGCTTGTATCTGTGTGTGGCAACAGTATTGGACTTCAGATAACAAAGTGTTGAAAAATCCCCAACTGAAATTCCCAGTGTTAGGCGAAGTGTCCAAATACAATGGGTTGGATTCATCACTGTAACCAAGAAGAGGTAAGAAAATCTTGGCGGAAAGTCTGTGGTCAGCATGGAAATTTAATACAGCACAGCTAAGCCTGTAATCAACAGCAAACTGATTAAAGATGTTTTTCCTCTGTTCTTCCGTTTAAGGTGTCAGTTGTATTAGCTGGCTGTGGGAATTAAGCACAGATCAAGATGAGCACAGGCTAACAGGCATCAGAAAAACAATCATCTTCTGAAATTTTGCAGTTGGATATGACTGAATAGAAGTTATTTTCAGTGAGAAAGAGGGTTACAGATTAATCCCTGAGCCAAGTGTAGTAGTGAAATCTGGTATTTTCTAAGACAGCAAGACCTGCTCATTTGGCATTAACTTGCCTATCGACTTTCTGCATATTATCTAGAAGAAAATTGTTAATATCTTTTTTACTCCTTTAAAACTAAAGTTCTGGAAGGGCAGAACTGACCTTTTTCTATCCGATGAATGATGATTTTAGCTGCAGATTCAGAAGCATCAGAGTGGGTTAGGTCCCATTTAAAACAAACTTCCTTATGATTTCTTATGATTATGAAAACAGGAATCCTTATGATAGGTGAGAAGCTGCAAACACCGAGATCTTGTCTAAGCAGTAGGTGGCAGACTGCTCCCAGTAATCCTTAGGAAGTTGTGACCCAGCCATTAATGCCCACGGGGCTGTAACTAAAGGTGATGAGAAGACAGATGTAAAGATGGGGAGATTCCCAGGGTTCAAGCAGTCTACCTAATTTCACAGAGCATGCCAGGGATACTCGAGTCAGCACTTGCCAGGCTAGGGGATGTTGCTCCTACACACCCTGTGTTATCAGTTCCTAAAGTAACTGTGGCGGTTACCCTGCCCTGCAGCAGCTGGGTGACCTGGATCTTGTTTTGGAGGATTTGCCACTATTAACAGAAAGCCAGTGCTGTCATGGCTTTGACACCTCTACACAACAGTATGCCTGTAGTTTTGTCACCATTTGGAAATCCCTCTTAACTCCAAAGACCCCAAGGAGTTTTTTAACCAAAATAGAGTTTAATACATGGAATTACATATCTGAGGATGTCTGTGGATACACCACAACCTCTACTGATCTCTACAGATGCAGAGTAGTTTCTGAATAGTACCCAAAAAGCTGGGATTCAGTCTTTTGGCAAAACTTTTTTTTTTTTTGTCCTTACCCTTACCCAAATAATTTTAAGGTGGAGCAAATATTTTCTCTTTATAGCAGATTTTATTTTGAGTTTAAATTCACCTTGAGGGGTTTTCCCAATGCCCTGCTGCTAATAATAATTAATTGTATTTAAGGATGCACCTTATGCATTGGCTTTGTCTCATATGTTTCATTTCGAGAGAAGTGTGTGGTGCTTATACAAACTGCCTTTCCCATTACACTTGTTTCTTACAACATTATTTTGCTGATTGTCAGAGACTCTATAAGACATTTCATTACCCACCTAGAACTAGGCTCTTGTATCAAAGTGGAGGACTTTCCACAGACTGCTGGAAACCACACAATCCAATGGTTGGTAAACACTTGGGGGAGCTGCCCATCCACTATGCAAAAATGTTGGATCTAATTTACAGAATGATCTGTTTAGCATTCACCAGATTATTTAGAACTTGTTTTGCCACCAGACAAGATTTGAAAGCAAAAGCATCTAAAAAAAAATAGATTTTCATACTAGGAAAGGCATTATAAAAATACAAAATAACCAAACATTATGGAATTTATATTTTTGTTAAGATTATGCTAATTTTAGTTGCTTCTATATTTAAGCTAACTCTTGAGACTGATCCTTTAGGCTCAGCTGATGGTTAGTGGGACATCTCATGGATATGCAGAATCATAATTCTTTTGGGTTTGCTTTCCTGCTCAGTCTACGTTACATTTCTACTGTGTGCTTTGGCTAGACTAAGAATGGCAATTCATCTTCATGATGCTTTCTCTTGCTTTTATCTTCCTTAAAACATGATGGAATTCCCATAGAAATCATACATGATGAAACAGATTTTCTGAGTTCCTTTCCATGTGCATGTTAGCTTGCTTTCAGTTTTACATCAGTTGCTTAGTGTATAAATGAAAGATTGATTTGAGAATGGGTTGTTGTCCAGCTGTGCAGAGTTCCCCTCCTTCCTCCTTCCTGTGCACTCTTTCAGACTCAGGGGAAAGAAGTGGTCTTGTCACAGTAACATTTACAAGGGCTCAGTGAACATGTAAGCACATGGTGGAAGACAAAAATGTCTCTGAGAAGAACAGAAGGAGAAGCTTCAGGATCACCCCAAGCATTTCTTGACAGAAGAGCCCATTTGCAAAATTTTTTGTTTTATTATTAGAAATCTCCCAAACCAATACCTATGACCATTCCTATAGTATTTCCAGTTTTCTTGGAATTTATTTGAAACAGAAAAGAGACTCTAACATCCTTCTGCTCTGCAATTCAGTTCTTTTAAAGTTTATCATTGTTATTACAGGATACACAGCTCTTTCTTGAATACTCAAGACCTATCATCATCAAAAGCCTCATATTAGACTTTCTGTTTTCTCTGATGACAAATACAGACTACATCCTAAAAATACATCATAAACCAGAGAGATACATCATTATAAATAAAGCAATTAAAAAGATTCAGAGGATGTCTGCACTCTGAAGTGGCAGTTACTTCATTGAAATTAAGAAGAAAGTTTGAGACTGCTCAGTCTGCTTTGATAATACAAGCTATGGTTATGAAAATCTCCTAACATTTTGTTCAGAGTTACTTGTTTGAAGCATCAGGTGAATAAATACTTAGTAATTGTAGTCTGGTCTGCAATTCTGTAGAATATAGGATTCTTCTTTAGGCTCAAATCAGGCATTCATTAATGTCAACAGCACTTCATGGTGAAGAATGGTCTCTGCTGAGGGTTGGTATTCACACCATAGTGAAACTTCAACCAGACAGCCAGACCAAGCAGCCCAGATAGTGGTTTTTTAATAGCATTGGTATTACTGAATGTATAGTCAGAAAGGTCATAAAGGGAGAGATAAATCAACAGAGACTGCTTGATGCATACACTGAGGTTCAGTGTGATAGTTAGAATGAGGAGTCAAAGGATTAATGACTCATTTGGTTCGTATACATAGGCAAATATTTTGGTCATTAAAATATGTAAAAGTAAGCTTGTAGTACTGTATTGTTCTCCTTTTCCTCTATCGGTAACTCAGAGGTGAGAGCAAATGGCTTTACAAGAGGAGACAAAAACTGTGCTGGAGATGGGCTAAGCACAACATAGCCTGTCTTTTCCAGATCCTTCTTTCCAAACATGTAATTAAGTGAAGTGAAAATTAGGCTTTCATTTAGCTAAAGGAGATTTCTGTGTTTATTTGAAGAGTATTCCAGATTACTGTGCTTTTTCATCTACATCTTCTTTTACCAAGAAAGAAGAGTCTGGATATTGGATTGAAGAAGCTGATGCATTTGTTGTGGATAATGGATTGATGAAGCTCACTTCCACCACCATATTGTGGAGGATACAGAAGATTCTTGTGTAGAGCTGCTTGTAACAGTAGAAAGTGATCTCATCTATATGCATGTGTAACATGCTATGTCTGAATTGTTCATTTGACTGCCCATTTGACTGAGGAGTCAGCCTGTACTGTAAAAGTATTTCTGTATATAGATTCTAATCAAACAAGTGAAGAAACTGTTGTACAACAAGTACAACAGTAATTCACTAATCACATCTATTTTAATCTTAAATGTGCATGTTTCAAAAATTCTAAACAAGGTGTAGGTTTCAGATGTGCTTCAGCTCTTGCTGCTTCCTGAAGAGCAACCAGGAGAAACTGCGAGAATGCCTTAGAATGGAAAGAATGAAGGAGGTCCACTTTCAAGAGGTACTGGTACTGTCTTCAGACAGCTCAGTAGTTGTGAGTATTATGGAATTTTGCTAGTCTGCCTGTAATTATTGGTCCAAATGCTGTCAACACTTGTATATTAGTGAATTGAGAGCTTACCTGTTTGGACCTTAAATTACAGTCCACATTTATTCTCATCTTCCTAAAGAAAAGCTTTATGATCAGACTGCTTTTACAACTTTTCTTTCCATAGTTTTAGTTTATAGGGTAGATGAGCTAGAAAAATTGATGTGCCCTCTGAAGTCAAGGTCTCACTGTAGGAAGAGAGAAGAGATTTAGCTGCTGTAAACAGAGTACAAAGAAATAATTTTTTTTTTACATGCACATGACTGCAGATAAATATATACAGAGATGAAGCCAGGACAATTTCTTTTGCCTCCATCTACTTTGAACTGATAAATGGCATTATTCTGCTCTCTACAGATTTTTTAAAAGACCACTGGAACCTCAGTCTGCAGGATGGAAAAACTTGATAATGCTTTGAGTCTCAGGAGAAAAGGTAGGGTCATATTAAGTGAAGTTACAGAAATTAGCAAAGCAGTCTTTTTAACTGTCTTTCCAACTATACCTGATCTCTTACACATGATCTTGCAGGTCTTTCCAGTGCTCTAATCCCTTTGGATTAGCATCACCTTTGGAGGTGAAGTTGCCTAGTCATAGAAGAGACCATGTAATGTAATAGTTCAAGTGAAATGCTGTAATTTCAATAGCAACTCAGTGTTTATCCATTTGACTATTTATACTTGGCAATTTCTGATGAAGAATTAGTGTCTAAATCAATAAAGTTAACTGTTTATAGGTAAAAGTCCATCTTTCATCCCCATCTTCATAAGAAATGCAATAAGGACTACCATAATTTTAACTCTTCCATGCCAAGAGTACAATCCTGTGCATAATTGCTGACATCACCTTGGCATGGATTTGTATGGGCCAAGGTTATGTGCCTAAGAATAAGTGTGTTTCTACTTTCATCATCACTCTCAAATTCCAGCACAGTGAATAATTAATATTATTTGTAGAGTAGAAGTTTTTTGTTTTGTTTTGTTTTGTTTTAATGGAAGAAAATTTAGGAACATAACTCTTGTCTTTTGGGTTTAATCTAGGCTTAAGAAGAACTTTTGGACTAAATAGATTTTTTTTTTTATTATTCAAATAGAGTGCATTTGTCATTCTGCTTTCTTACCACAGCTAAGAAAATACATTACAGTGAGAGGAAATACTGTCAATTGGATCCAATGTCACTACGTTACTGGTACAAATTAACATGAGTGCTCCTGGCTGAGCTGATACTACTCTGGAAGTCAGATGTCTATTCTGTACTGACCCACTGTGTGCAATATTCAGGCCTGTGAAAAAAAGAAGTTCTCAAATAAAATCAATTCAGTGAGAGAAGGTTGTTGCTGGCTGAGGTGAAAAGCGCTGTATGTGCACTACTGTCTACCATAGCCACCAGAAAACCCTGCTGCAGATTGTCTAGTTGCTACTGTAATTATTGTAGAGACAGATTATGTCACTGCTAGAGGACAAATTGAAGAGCTTCATGTCATCAACTTTATTCATATCAAAGCAGAAGGGCTTTAAAATCTGTTCTTACAGAAGCAACAAATCTGAACATTTACTTATGCTTGGAAATTCTTGATGTGCTGAAAGGTCCATTGTTTTTCAATAAGATAAAATAGAAAATGTTGAATTGTTTCTTTAAAGTACTTTATTGCAGTGCCACAAGTTGGTTGGAGACAAGATATTTTCTAATCATGAACAGTCTGCAGATTATACTAAGCAAATTGTGAATATGGCTGAAAAAATAAAAAAGCTATGAACTCGTCTACATGTACAATCTTTTACTCCACTGGAGAAATTTCACTTGATTTAAACACAGCAAGACAAAACATCTTTCCTATAAGTGAGATTCAGGGCCTACTTCACTAAGTTACTACATCTTTAATGTACACTCATTTATTCTGAAGTTACAGCATCTGAACTTGTCATCACATTCTCTGTGACTTGTGTTCACTGGATCCTTTCTAAAAGTGCATATGCATTTTCAAGTATGACTATCTGTTAACAGAAAGGTGTCCCTACAATAAAACTCCTTCCTGACAGCTCCTGATGCAAAAAGAATTGCCTTATCTTTTGAAATTCTTACAGCTTAGGCTTGAGCAGCATAAACCAGGCAGGATGTCTCAGACACTTCACATTTTACTTTCTGTCTGAATCTGCTTCTTTTAGTAAGAAGCAATCTTGGAAAAACACATCCCATTCTGATTCTTGAGGAGTGCAATTGACTGATTTTCTAATATTTCAAAACTGGTTCTTACTGCACATTATCAGTCAATACATCTTCATTTGTCAAGTATCTGACTTCCTCTAATAAAAAACATAATTTATCCTTAAGTGGGTGCCAGCAGCATTATGGCTGTGGTAATGCAGAGCTCAGTATCAGGTAACCACTGACTGTGTATATATTTATATATATATATATGCAGATACAGGAGCCAAGAAAAGTTTTGCTGTTTGTTCTGAATTTTTTTTTCCACTGTGAGTACACTTCTAATAGTAACCAAGCTACCTCAGGCTTGTTTCTTAGAGCTGCTTTAATACTTTTGACTGCAATGTAGATATTCCCTCAAGTTTTTGCATGAGGATCAAAATGACTAGTTACAGGCTGAAGATTGTACATCTGAACTGTCTGATTTAGGGACAGCTTTTCACCTTTTTGACAGTTTTGCGTCAACTTGTTATACAATAAAAATCCTGAACATATAAGACTCAAATCCACCAGTTGATTATGATATTTCCTAAAATAAATAAAAGGGATATGTTGTGGATATTACTACAAGTTTTTACTGAGTGAGAAATAATTTTCAAAAGGTGTACAGTTCAGTAACTGAAGTTGTTACAAGAAATACCTTTTGGAAGTGTTATATTCTCACAAGCATTTGTTACTCTGACTTACGCTATTTAATATATAATATTTAATATCATGATATATTATGTATTTAATATATGGTATTTAATATCATTAATATTAACATAATTAATATATAATTCTATCACATTTCAGCTGTAATATTGAGGGCTGATCTCTAGATCACTATCTCAGTGATAGCTTATTGAGGCTTCTGAGCTCCACATTGCAACCCACAGAATGTGTGTGAAAGTCAGTCCAGAAGCAGTGTATTCACACTGCTGTGACGCTATGTCTGAGCTAAGCAGACATCAGCTTTTTCCCCATCTCTCAGCTTTCTCTCTTTCTGAATCTCAACAGGACATATTATATCTGTTGTGCTGACCCTGCTGTTGGCACCTGTTTGTATGGTTGTCTTGAGTTTTAAAGATACTTCTCCATGGTATTGTCATTCACCCTATCCACTGCAGGGCTACAGAATGAAAAAGTCTTGATTCAGTCTTGAAACATATGACAATAAGTAGTATTAGTGCTTATTATGTATATAGTTTGGAATACTCAAGAGCAGTTACAGAAACACACTCCCTGACATTAGAAGCTTACAATCTAAACAAAATAAATTGCACAGAAGAGATCAACATACAAAAAGCAGAATCATTGGTTTCTTTTAGTGTACATCTTGCTAATATATAGGATTGTGAACAGAGCAAGGAGTTAAAGGAGTTATTGTGATTTAAAATAAAAGATAATGAAAAGAGTGGTAGCTTGAGGAATTGTTCTAAGAGTGGTTCAAAGAAATGCAGAGCAAAGGATCATTCATGACTGGGAGAATATTCAGAAAAATCGGAAAACAGAAAACAGATTTTAATGTATTTACTTATCCATATTATTAAAGTTACAGACACTGACTAAGATGCTGTTGCAAGCTTCTTGCTTGGTACCTGGATATGTGACAGAGATAATCCCAGCTCTACTAATTTCAGTGAGAGCTACAGTAGTCTAACTCCTGTAAGGAGCAGGCTGAAGACTTTTATTAGCTGAAGGCCAAGGTCAAAACTCATGCATAGATTTGAATAAATAAACATGGGAACAGTATCTCCAAATGCTGGTATGAGTCTTCTTCATACAGCAATTGAAACTTCTGCTCACTAAATCTGTTTTTCTCCATCAACAAAATAGCCATTTATAGGAAGTAAGGTACATATTACAGAATGAAGTTTTGAAGAAAGACTTGTTGAGCAGCAGTGGGCTAAATGGTAATAGGCAATATAAAAAAAAAGAGGAGTCAATAGCATTCCTGCTATTGACTGGACTGGTTGATGTAAAATTGATTAATAGTAATAGTAGAATAAAGATACAAATTGAAGTAATTCCATCCATCCATCCAGTAATTCCTAAAATAACGTATTTCTACAGTATTTCTCACTGCAGATGTGTAGAATTTTGGGAGCTAGGCTGCAGATACCTCAGCTGTTCAGGTTTATTGAATATGCTTTGGAGATTATTCTGACCAGAGCAAACTGTTGGATACCAGCAACTTCAAGTATTCCTTGATGTCTAGCTGCTCTCTCTTTCATTTCTTTACTTCCACTCTAAATGTCTTGGTAGCTGTTTCTGAGCCTGCAGCGTCCATAATGATAAAGGAGGTAGAGCAGTACAAGGTTAAAAATGGACAACAAGCCAACCGCAACATTAAATCCAATAAAAATATCTGTCAAGAACAAAAAATAATTGAGAAGGGAGTTAGTGAAAGATATATATGTATACCATTTTATATGCAAAGCTAACAGTCTAATTACGTATACGTAGAATGGAAATATTTCTGGCAAAATCGCATTTACTGGCATATGCAACGTAAGAACATATACTTCAGTCCTAGAAATGTATAGATTGTTTCCTGTGCATAAGTAAATCTTACTCCCAGGTTTCCATAGGGCAGGAAGGACTATATGTAGTAAATGAAAAAAGAAAAGTAGTTTCTTCAGGGATCAGCAAATTGCAGGACAGGGGAAATAACAGGATTATTGAAAAGTAACATGTATTGCCTTGCTCTTCTCCCTCCCAGAAATAATATTTAGGCAGGAAGAGGTTATCATCTCTCAGCTGCTAGTAGACCATGGATCAGCTGCACTCAGTACAACTGCAGAAACACAGATGCACAAATCTTACCATGAATTTGAAAGCTATTCTTGCTTTGCATTTGTAGAAACTCTAATGTATCCAACATGAACAGGACCCTTATATAAAATCCACATCCATACTTCTCTTGTTTTCAACAAGTGGAGATCTAGTTTTGACCACAGCCTTTAGGCAGCTCCTTTTGTGAATATACTAATTTGATTTCTACTGACATTCCTTGTCCATAGTAAATCTGACCCACACTTAAAGGGAAATCTATTGATTGTGTGAAAGGTACAAAATTCAGAGCCACTGATAAAATATCAGCCACCATCTCTTATGGAGAAAATACAGAACTGTTACACTACCTTTCATTTTGTCTTTCTTCCCACATTCTTTTGACCAGTTTTCTGTAATCACAGGAGAAACTAGTTCAGCAAACTTCTCAAGTGGACAAGAAGAGGTGCACCCTGGCAAAGTGAGGAGATAAGGATCCTTTGAAGTGTCGTTCCGATAATGCATTTCGATGTTATATTGCCTGATTAACAACATTGAAAAGCTTTTTAAAAAAGGTTCTTAAATAGGTTTCCTACTTTGAGACAGCATGTTGGAAATAGGCTCTAACATCCTACTCTAGAACCTGTTCTTCAAGAGTGGAGGCTTTGTGAAGACATCTGCAAAGCCCACTTTGCCAAAGCTGGTTATTGGTCAGCTGAAAAAGTCCTTTTGAAGGCTCCTTGAATGGCACCAGCACTATGTTCTAAGCCAACTGGTTTACTGTGGGAATTACGTCTTGGAAGTGTTCTTGCTATCACCTGAAGAATCAGGAAAAATTATTTTACTATTTTTTTCATTCTAGGAGGGCTTGTTTTACCTCTTCTTCCTGTCTTTTAGAGCACATATTCACATCCAGAAAATGTAACTTTCCCTAATTTTAATATGACTTTGTACCTATGGGCTGGTCAGTGATGTATCTATTTAAATCAAAATCGTATCTTCTCACAATATTTGATAGAAAAATGGTTTGGGAGAAGAGGGTAGCAAATTCTAAACACTCTTTATTGCATAGATAAGAAGATACTTGCCCGTTGCTTTCTTGGTAGAGTTCAAAAATCTGGCAAGCAGCATATGGTGGCAGTTTTCCATTGAAAATATTGAGAGCAATCTGGAGGGCCCCCACTGTGGTGTCATGCTATTGGAGACAAAAAATTCATCCTTTACAGTCAATTAAGTCAACTAGCATTCATCCAGAGTAATGAGACAAGAGTAGAGTGGAAATCAAGATGAAAGAAAACCTATGTAAATTTGATCATAAAAATGTGTTCAGTATATTCACCATTGGGAAAAACATGTTAACTGATTACTTCGGACAACAGGAGGCATTTCCAAGGAGTTACTGCAGTATGTGTCTTACACCATCTGGCAGGATTTTGGAGACAGATACTGAGGGAAAGCAAGATGTGGTTTGAGTAATAAATCTAGTTTTTCAATCCAGTTTTTCTTTTCCTTCCCTCAGTGGTGTATTTTAGTCCAAGGTCAGATTAAGGCAGTGTAAAGTAGTATAATCTAGGGCATTTCAAGAGAAGGTACAAGTACTTTTTTCAGGTAGTGTACCAGATAAATTTGTGTGCAAAGACTATTCTCCTCATTTCCACTTCAGATTTTTTCCGATTGTTCCTTCTATTTGGACTCGTACAATGAAATCTCAGTTTGGCTTCTATTTTTATGGAATCAGTTACCCACCCACATACAGATTCTTCGTCTAGTCATTATCCCTGCATTTGCAGGGATCATAGGAAGAGGAGCTGAAGGCAGGAAGTCCAAATATTTTGGTACTTTGGTGCATAAATTTTGCAAGCACCATTATATATATATATATATATGTTAGACCTATTTATATTATTGTCTAGCAGCTATGGTTTAATTATTGTTCAGGTTCCGGAATTTTTTAGGCTGATAAGTTTCAAAAATAACAGTATACTTGAACTCAGAGTATTAAAGCAGAAGTGAAAAATCTGGATGTACTGCTCTTTCCTTTTCAAAAAGTACATGGTAGTACTAGAATCATGTAGAAAGGGCAGAGAGAAAGACTTGAGGTATCAAGTAGTTTCTATAGGAGAAAAGATTAAATAAAGTATCAGTGTGTCTTGGAAAAGGAATTATGGAAGAGGAGTGACAGAAAATAGTAAATTCATTAGAGACCCAGAAAAAGTGAATAAAAGAGGGAGTAGTTTTTTTCTTTAACACACAAGTCATTGTCACAGGATGTTGCAGAGTCCAAAAGTATAAATGCATCTAGAAAGTTATTAGGCCAGTTGATGGAAGACAGTCTGTCCAGAGATACTAAACACAGGGATAAATTCTGTCTCAGGAAGTCCCTAAGACACAGACTTCTGGAATGTTTTATCACTCTCTGCTGGCTTTATTCTCACATTCATCCCTGCCTTTGGCCCTTGCTAGAGACACAATAATGAATGAGCTAAGCAGATCTTGGCCTGATGAAAGTGGCCCTCTTCACCCTCTAAAATAAATAAAATAATAATAGTAGTAATAAAAAAAAAAAAAACCCACAGAGGAGAGGTTTGGAGGTACAGCTGAAGTTTTGCTATATGCCAGTTTTGGAGCACCTTAGGAAAGATGCAACTAATAGAAACTTCACTATTATGTTGTAGGAATAATGAATGATAAAATATAGAGTTTTTTTTGCCAAATATAGTTTAACTAAAACTAAGGTGAGACCCATGCCTATACTCTGTTCTTGTACTGATTGGTGTTCATCTTCTTAACTGAATTAAACTGTATTATATTATTCTTTCATTTAACTTACTTTACTGGAAAAATCAAAGCAAGGTTTATGAAAGATGAAAATACTCACTGCAGAGTAGACCTCCATTTTTCTTGGTTTTGAAGAGTTGACAGCTTGTTTAATACTGTTTAAAATAATATTCACAAGGACACCTTAAAAAGATGGAAAAAAATGTGGCAAATGAAAGTATAATGTTTGAATGGAAACAAAAACCAAAATATTGTGAGTATCAAATATAAGATATCTACTCAGACCTCATACTCATTTTTTTAGCTTACAACAATTTTATAACTACAGAGAAGATGTTACAGAGGAGAAATATATGATTCATCATCCAGGTCAAGTGAAGAAGCAGGATTCACAGGAAATCATCTAGAACCGTCCTGAGAGCTGGGGATAATGACACTTCCAGTTCTGTTATGCTGAGATCCTTCCATCCTATTTTTGTTTGTAATGTTGGAATAATGACAACTCTTCCTGTCTACATGCCAAAGAAATATTTTAACCATTTACTTCCAACAAGTCACACGTTATTGATTCTTCATTTTTTCCAAAGCTCTTTTGTACTTCTTCTCCAGTCCAAAGGTATTCTTATGCCAATGGGTAAGCACAACAGAAATTCCCTGAAGCACAGTTTATGTCATTCTAAGGAAAGAGGATGTAACTGGTATGCCAGTGAGCATTAGGTGGATAGTCCTTACCATGTGACATGGTCATCTGCTAACTAATGGGCTTTACTGCAGATTGGAGCTTGTAATTACTATGTATTTGATCCAGACATGTGTATGCCTAGGTGATGGGTCTGCTAATAACTCTTTACCTAAATCTAGGCTGTACAGTAGGTGTATTAGAAAGCCTAGCCTCAAATGTTCCAGCCTGATTCAATCTCAATCCTTTGGATTTCCTGCTCATGGATACCTGGGGATCAAAAGAGAAATTCCTGGGTTATGTCCTGAAGTAGTGTCAGAATGTGCAGCACAGTCTATGTGCCCCAGTTTTGGAGCTAAGCAGTAGTTCCCAGTTCTTGTAATTCTTGCAGCATGGACATGACTGGAACCTCTTTGATGTTTTGGAGCAGCTTTATATCACTCAGAGAGCTACAAATGTGTTGCCAGTGTTTTGACACAATGTATATCCAGTACATCAAATTGAAAAACAAAGAATGCGAAGCAACTGGAAGAAATGTTGGAGAAACAGCTTAACCTAATTTACTATAAAGTAAGTAATGATCATAACCACGAGGGCCTGATTTATTCCCTTAGTTTTCTATAATATTTCCTAATCCCTTAAAAAAAAATGGAAAACCTGAAGATGTTAATTTTTACACCTTGTTGCAGTATCTTATCCATGCAAGTGCCAATGTTCAGCACATATTTATATTCTTAATATGGCATCCAATGTCCATAGTTTTGAATCAAATGTTTGTTTGAATAATTTTGCATTAATAAGTGACAGGATGTTGCATTATCTTCGCATTTCCTCAGAGCTATGCATTTTTTTATTTACCTCCTTGTAATCGTGATTTCTCTTCTGTTTTATAAACACCAAATAATGAGAGTAAGGACAATTCTGCCAGTTTTTCCATCTTGTTGATTACATCTTCAGTGGCCCATACAGGGAGAGTGTAATTGTGAATATCCTAGTGATAAAGGAAAACAAAAACTGTTTATAATTCACTGGTTTCCAGCAACTTATCATCTACCCTCATGCTACTTAGTTTAGACTTTCTGAGGCTGTCCTGCCATTCTTTGCACAACATGGTTTTACTCCAGAGCATGCTCTGAAATACATTTTGTGGAAATGGGGAGCAGCCTGAAGTGAGTGAATGGGCAGAGCAGAAGCACCTGTGTGAAGGAGATTCTTTGTAGGTATAATGTGTTCTTGCTATAGAGATACATGTTTTTGGTAGGAAATGTTGCAGATATATGTCTTCCTCTCTTCCTTTCTCTGGTCATAAAGATATAATTAATAAATTCTAATAAATTTTTTCAGGTTATATCAAATATCAAATTTTTTCTGCCTTTCCATACAGTTGTCCACATACCAGTTCTATCATTGGGCAACTAGAGACAAGTTGACAAGTAAGACACTCTCCTGTCATGTAATATAGACAGTGTCTCATCATGTTTAATTACCTCAGTTTGTAGAGGATATGTTCAAAATCCCTCATGCACTGCTGGTAATGACTGGGGCCAAATGGAATTATTCCATGCTTGGGGAATAATTGCTTGGGGACTTTTTTTTTAACTGGTAGCAATCACTTTCTCAAAAATTTTTAACTGATAGATCTTTCATGATCTCTTGTGTTCAAAATCTTAAGTATTTTGATGTTTAACTGTTGATAGTTTAAAGCTAATAATTTAATTTCTCTGTTAAAAATCCCAAATATAGCCATCATGCTGAATAATTCTATAGCAGCATATTGGGAAGGGGAAAAAGGGAATAATGGAAATAGTAACTTCTTCAAACATGAAGTGGAAATGACAGTCTCCCAAGCTGTAGACCATGTTTTTCAGTAATCTTTTACCAAAGCACTAAAATATAATAGAGATTCAAATTTAAAAAATAAAAAAAATTAAAAAAAAAAAAGAGAAAAAGAAAATGTAGGAGAGAATACAACTCATTCCTGTGAAAACACATTGCCATGGTTTAATTGCAACCCAGAGCTGGAGTTATATTCTTCCCCAGCATCTATTGATTTTTTTTTTTACCTCGCAATGTAGAGTATCATATGTATTCCAGAGCTGGAAATTGTCCAGTATTTTAAGGTGATTTAGTTCAAGCCCTGTGTTAACTGCCATTGTTTGTAAAAAATCCTGTGGGGAAAAAGTGAAGAGAATACCACAAATACTCAATACATATAGAACATACATGCAGATAAATTCTCTAACACCCAACCTTATCACAGAACAAGCTGAGTTTAAAGGGACCTATAAGGATCATTAAGTCCAAATCCTGGCCCTGGACATGACATCTCTAAGAATTGCACCATGTGCCTGAGATCATTGTTCAAATGCTTCTTGAACTCTGTTAGGTTTGGTGCTGTGACCACTCCCTGGGGAGCTTGTTCCAGTGCCCAGCCACCCTCTAGGTTAAGAACCTTTCTCTCATATCTAACCTAAACAGGAGTTTAGTTTTTTTCATTTTGTTTTTGCATTTTAACAAAAGGAAAAAATGCAATTCCATAACTTTTACAACTTAGCTACTTTTTTCTCACATCTTGGTGGTTTTCGTTTGTTTGCTTGTTTGTTTTTTGGTTTTGCTTTTTTTCTCTTACCATGTATGGTTGTATTCTATTTTGAAATTCTTTAGATGTTTGTGTTTCATGCTGAAGTTCATCAAAACGAGGACAGTTGGGCAGAGGAAAATTCAGCCTCTGAAACATGAAAAACAAAACTTAGAATAGTTCTGAAATTATCAACACCTCTCTGTTTTCTCTGTTGCTGAGATTAATGGTGTAATATTTTTTAGACAGATTCATGGCTGCGCTAGACCTACTCAATAATTGTTTGTTAATCATTAATTCAGTTAACGCAGGTGATGGACTATGGTAACTTGACTTTCAAATGGCTACTTGTGTCTGTGATAACTTGATTTCCCTCAATTTTACTAATTTTGACAAAAAGAAATTGCACATGCCTGTCAGGGGATTGCTTTGAGAAATGGGTCAGGGTCCATGACCAGAAATTTAAAAAAGCTACCATTTCCATCTCATTTTCTGCATTCCCCCAGATGTGACTTAACTCCACCTGGTACTGGAACTCGAATTGTTTCTCCATTTACACATCCAGGTCTCATCTCTTTGGGTATAACCACTGGATTATGGTAAGCATTTTAAGTACCATTTAATAGACAGAACTTGAAACAAGACTGACAAATTGTTCTCCTGAAATATCAAGAAGCTATGAGCCTGAGGGCTTGTTCTTCTTTAGGGATGTGGTTCACTTTTAATTACTACAAGTGTGTGCATTACGAGGTCACATGATAGTACATATTTAATCCGAACAACATGTAAATATCCTTCTCTGAGCTCTGGCAAATATGGTTTATATCAACTGCAGAAAGACAAATGATACCTGATACAGCATAAAATGTCAGTGAAAAGCCATGGTAAACAAAACAAAGTTGTACTGGTTCGGCACTTTATGTCACATCACTAGAGCATTTTTGACCCAGCACTAGAATTATACTATACCATTAACAGACTGCACTTCCTGCATGTCTCCATTGGGAAGCTGGCAGCAGCCACCAAATGACCCTAGCCCACTTTCACTTGGATAGGTTTCCAAGGGTGCAATTTTTCTGTGACAGCAGCTCACTGGAGGATGAAATCTCAAAAGCTTCAATATGAAACTGGGGAACATTGTTTAATTACACGATAACAAATATTTCTCTTACTGTATGTCTTAATTATCCCTCTCTAGGTGTTACTAATTAAGCCACTCCCTTTGGCTTCATTAAGCAGTGCTCAGTACTGTTGCCTGTCAACTCTTGATAGATCTCAGTGGCTTAAAAATAAACTGTGATTATGGTTTTTTACAGGACTGCAGCTGGCTTCAGTTTCCCACTTTGTGTTGCTTGGGGCTTGAAAATACCTTCAAACATTTGTTTGGTTTAACAAGGGAACAATGTTTTTTTCCAGGTGGTTTGCATTAGAAAGGGCATTTGGAGTTGCTGCAGAGGTGTGTTTGAGAGAAGCGTCAATACCCACTCCTGAAGCAGCCACAGAAGTAATGAGGTATTAGAGACTCCTACAAATGAGCTTGTCTTTATCAAACAGGTTATTTCATTTCATTGTGATTCCCCCAGGGGCTTTGAGGTATTATATGGCCACTTTGATACTTTTCTGGTCTTCTGGTGAAAGAACTTCCTCTGGTGTCCTGTATTTAAATAACAGTGACTGCATTCTTTTCTGTTTAGGAACGGGGTTAAGTTTCTGGCTGAATCACACATTGCCTAATCCAGTTTGGGGGAACCTTTTCTCTCTGTACCTGTTTTCAAGCATGGTCTCCAAATATGGAGCAACATTAAAGGGAGAGAGGTGTGACAGCCCCCTAATGAGTGAGTCCATTCTCTGATGTTGGTGATGGGCAGTTATGTAGTAGGGGATTTGTACAAATTTCCTTAAAGTCAACTTCTGTCCTCAAAGCCAGAAGTAAATGAGGCTTTCTGTTATTACACTCAATAGCTTTTCATCCTTGTTGGCCAAACTGTTCTTTACACAGTCCTTGTCACAAGAGCAAGTGAAATTAAAATCTGAACCTGAGTCAGCCAGAGAGAGCTACATGAAGTAAAACTTCTACAGGACCTGTTATTCAGGTAGGTCTACTCTTATGATCTGCAAGAGAAGTGCTAGGGTTTCATTAAATGTTTCTATAGCACTGAGAATAAAAGAGCCCTTGTCTGTAATTAAAATGCCTAAATGCTACCAGAATAGGAAGGTAATAATTTTGAGGTCATTACAGTGGCTGGTGAAAATTCAATTCCTTGAATAAACTATGGAACATACTTGCCAAAGAGACGAGGTCTGCCTAGTTGAGTGGTGTTTAGAAAAGCACTTGTTTCCTGTAAAGATTTAGGGCAACTTCCCTAGAATACTGTTCAAAAGTGTTCTAGCCAGAAGAAATGACCTTCGAGAAAATGGTAGAGTGTATGACAATTCAGGTATTCTGCAAGTATGGAAGGAGGATTTTATGTAGCTATTACAGTTGACCTATGACATACTTTTCAGACAGTAGCTGCATTTGATATTTCCTATTATATTGAACTCAAAAAGCTTAAAAAATGTATTTTAGCTATTTTCCTTTTTTCCGTTCTTTTGCTTCTGTGAAAGATTAAGATTTTATAGAATGCTTTTAGTCAGTACTCACCTGCTCTGTTGTTTTTTGAAAAACATGAACTGGAATGGGTTGCCAGAGAAGTTCAGGGTTCCAAATTTGGCTGCTAGTTGGTGGGAAGAGGCCAGAAAGATATGATTGGGCACTCATAATGGTACGATCATAATCTGTACTTTGGATGTAAAACTGAAAATAGAATGGCAAAAAATTAAAGATAAAATGAAAACTATAAAATAATAGGGGAATTCTACCCAACTTGTCAATACTGACTTTTTGTTTTCAGTTTTATATTTTTGCATAAAGTCAAAACAGTGAAATTGTAACTCAGCTTTCCAGGGCCCTACTTCAGTTTCACAAAAGGAATTGCCAAGGCATCTTTTAATTTGGAATATAACACACAGACTCAACTGAAAGAATAAGAAAGCATGATTTCAAAGAAGGATGTTCTCCCTCTTTAAAGATTCAGAGGAACAGTGATATGTGTAGACCTGGGGATGTGATTTAGTGGTGGACGGGTTAACAGTTGGACTCGAAATTCATAAAGGTCTTTTCCCACCAAAATGATTGTATGATCTATCAGTGATAGCTCAGAAATGTTAAAGCACTCAAAAAACATAAACTTGTCTTGGAAGCATAGAAAAGGTCTTTCATACCTTTTCACAATGCATGCCTCCTATAGTTATATGTGATATATATATATGTTAAAGGGATCTTCCCTACAGTGGATCTGTACTGTATAGGTACATCCAAACAGCTATTAGAGCTCTCTGATACAGGAGGAAGTGTGTAAGCATGGCCCATCACATGACTGGATAGGCATTTATCTTTCAACAGGGAAAAACAGTAATAGTCCACACACTTCATAAATTCCTAGCTCATTCATCCTGGAGCTGTTCAGTTTGAGAAAATTAGGTTGTGAAAGGCCCAAATAGAATGTAAGTGCTGAAAATTAGACTTTATTCTGTGTTTTCACCTTGATGTAAGTATGACTTTCAAAAATGTCCTTCTATTACCTTAATTTTTAATCCATTAATGAAATGAGTATGATAATGTGCTTTTATAAATCCATAGTTCTGCTATGCCAGAAAAATGTGCTGCAGACAGATCTGCTCTATACCTCTTGCCGGTTATATGTGCTGTTCAAGAAGCTGGAATATCGTTTCCTCATGTACTGTCCAAGTTCAAATAGCTGCTGCATTCCAGTCTGTAAGGCAAGCATATGGGTGACTACTAGATTAAGGTGACTACAAACTTTTAATGTAGAAGTGTCTTTCCTATTTGAGCTTTTAAGTGATCATTAACTGTTGGTATAATGTAATAGTATTGTGGTTTAATCCCAGTTGGCAACAGAACACTACACAACTGCTCACTCACTCACCTCTGGTAAAACTGGGGAGAGTAAAAGTGGGAAAACTCCAGGGTTTGAAGACAATTTGATATGCAAAGCAAAAGCCACACATGCAAGCAAAACAGAACAAGGAATTAATTCGCCACTGCCCGTGGACAGGCAGATGTTAAGCCTCCAGGAAAGCAGGGCTCCATCCCAGTTACTCGAGAAAACAAATGACATCAAGCTGAATGTCTGCACCTTCCTCTTTTTCCACCGTTTTATATGCTGAGCATGGCATCCTGTGGTACAGTATAACTCTTTGGTCAGTGGAGATCAGCTGTCCCAGCTGTATCCCCTCCCTACTCCTTGTGCACCCCAAGACAAACTCAGTGTGGTACAAGAAGCAGAAAATCCTGTGAATCTATGTAAGCCATGCTCAGCAGTAACAAAAACATCCCTGCATTATCAGCATGGTTTTCAGCACAAATCCAAAACGGGGCCCCATAGCAGCTCTCTCAAAGACAAAATCAGAACAGCTGCATATGTTGCAGGTGATCTAGAATCTTTAACAAAAATGTTCACTTATATCTATGAAGAAATAATACGTTCTGAAAGGCTAAGATTGCAACATCTGCTACAGAAAGGCAATACCCCTGATTCTATACAAATATCCACAGAGATGTAGATCTGTAGACATCCATCAACATTGCCCTTTACAATATACCATATAGAGACAGCTGAGAGAGGATGATTGACAACCTAGTGTTTATCATTGTCATTGCTCTGTTATTTGTTCAGCCTTATAAATTTGTGGCTTATATTTCATGCCTTAAGTAGCCTTCTTCAATCTTTGCCTTGGTGGGCCTGCAGTTGTCTTAGTCTGCGCACTCTCTTTTCTATTATTAATTTCTAAAGCCTGAGCTGAATTTTTTAACTTCTACTGTCAAAGAAGTACATTCCTTCTACTTCTCTTGCTAAAAAGATAGCAGAATAGCAAAAAGCTCTCAAAAAAGCCAATGCCAAAGCAGGAATATCTTGGTACATAAGCTAGTAATAAGATAGTAATGCACTGTTTCACTATCTGAATTTTACAAATCTTTCAAGCCCCCCTTCAAACATTAGACACTGAACTGTCTGTTTTGTACTTCTGCACCATGGCAAAGTATTATTAGGATATGCATTGGCTTCCTTTTGCTCCAGAGCTTCTTATGTCAAATACAATCAAAGAGATAAGTCTTGATGTTAAAATGCCAGAGCAACAAGTAGGTACAGTGCATCCTAGTGAAACTCTGGACTGCAAATGGCCTTTTTAGAAGACACATTGTCCCCAGAAGCAATCTTCTCCTGCAAGGCTTCTCTTGTTTTGTGGATTGGTGGTTGTCAGTCCAATGATGAGATGTGGACTCCTCACTTGACTTGGTGGGCAGGTGTCATGCCTTTGCCCTGTCACAGGGCTCAGTATTTAATGTTCATTAGAACTTCATCAGTGTCAACAGTAGAGTGTTTAAACTTGCCATTTATTTGAATCCAGACACACTATCAAGAAGTTGTTGCTTTTAGGATGATAATTATAAAGCTATGATGAATAGGATTTCAATTTAGCAATAGCTGAATGAATAACATTGCAAAAATGTTTATGAATTTCTGGTATTGGTATTTGCTAATAGCAAAAATCAGAACCTGGGATTTGCTAATGCTTTTGAGACGCACATACAAAACCTCTTCCCACTTCCTCTTTTAGTAGAATTTTTAAGTTCTTCTAAGGAAGTCAACATACCTTGGTGAGTTGTCCAAATCCCTGGGGCCATTCACTTTCTTTGTGTAGATCAGTTGGAAAGTTTACAATTGGTGTGCGGTCACCATGTCGGAAAAGCTGACAATGTAAGCAATAAAAACCCCTTGAGTTCATTATTTTCAACACTCCTTCCTTATCTAGCTAGAAGTCTTTATACTTCCAGTGAAATTTTTCAAATTAAAATATTGGAGAGTCTGCAGAAACCTGGTCAAATAGGATGTGAATACGTTCTTTACAGTCAAGAATATGTATACTTATATAGGAATTAAGTGGGCATAAGCCTGATGATTCTTCCTCCTAGAACATGAAATTAATCACCCAAGATGTTAATGTTGGGATTGTGTTCACAGCTAGGCATCTGGACAGGAAATATGACTGAATTTTGGAAACTCAGTGCTTCTGCATATTGAACCAGTTACTGATGTGCTTAGATTAGTATTTAGTTACTTTGTCATAGACAAAAGACTTGAAATTTTTTGGTAACTTTTTCATAGCAGTGTCTATAAAAATAGTTCTATGTACACACAGATCTTATTCTCAGTTTCTCAACCATCCAAAAATATAAAGATTAAAAAGTATAAATGTTTACACTGTTAGCTTACTTAAGTAATACTTACCTTATTAATACTTTTAAATGCATAAATAAAAATATTTTTTTAAAGTCTGTAGCATTTATTTCTGTCAAATTCAGTGAGAGCAAAGAGTTTGGTTGCTTTAGTCTCCTGGATACTCCAGCATGGTGAGTATTAGTGTGATACATTCAATCGTATGATTTTTTATCAGAAAAATTAAATGAGCCTTTTTGTATTTTTATTCCAGCATACAAAGAAAATTACAACCCTAGATTAAATGGTTCTGAAAAACTGAATTATCTCCCCTAAGCATATGCTGCATGGGATTAGAAAAATTAAATCTACAGAAGTTTCACATGAAAGGAAATGCTGGAATACAAATTCACAGGGGTCCAGACAACCTTCCAGGATGCTGACCCAAATGGTTGGAAAAGTAACCTTTGCTTATCAGTGTTCCCATCACCTGATTTAGCACAATAAAATGACAATGTAGCAGCATGGTATATTTGTTAATAAAATGACATTTATGCCCTAATACCTCAGTGGTATATAACTTGCTTATAATTAATACTCTCCATTGCCTCATTAAGCCACATCATTCTTGCCCAGACTTCAGAGAGGGTTGTACACACAAGTTAGTTTGGCACTCCCACTGGGAGGTGTTTCATGTTTATATTTTTCAAAGTAAACACCAGCGTTGTGACAATGTTTTAATTACAACACACACCCTTTCCATCAGCCTTCTCTACTAATGTGCATGAACCTGTGCTAAAGCAGGTACTTCAGAGATGGAAAATACTGTCCATTAAAGGCCAATACAATTGGATTTCTCCCTCTTCATTTTCTACAATAGACAACAAGGTTTGCTAAAGTTACCATTAGAACATGCAGGAGACTGCTTATTATATTTTTCTTTTGTTAGTTGAATTTCACTATGTGGCCAACCTGAAATGAATATTTTGCAGCAAATCAAGGAGGGTTTTTCACCCTCATCATCAAGTTTGTTGTTTGGCAGTTTTTTTATTTCCTTCTCTGTGCAATTTTTAATCCTCTTTAAATCTCTTTTCTTACTAATTTGGAATCTCAGTTGGTTCTTAATAGCAATTTCTCATTATTGAAGAGGAGAACAAATAAAGAGCTACACTGTCTGGTAGCTGATTCAGTTGAGTGCAAGAAAAATGAGTGAGAAGGGCTTTTGTACTACTGCTCATTTCCTTATGCTGATGTACATAGGTGTCAGGTAGGATTCATTAGTTTTTCTGGACAAGCTGGTACCTGTGTCAAGAATGAAGGTTATATTCCCAATTACAATATAGCTGCATCCTCCCTTATTAAATTATCCAGCTTCACAGAACTTTTATGGGTAACTTACAATTATTCAAACTAACATGTTTAAATGACTAATTTTTATGCATATTTTAGGCAATACTTAACAATAGATCAATGCTTGGCCATAGAGATGCCCTTTTTATTACTGAAACATTACTGACAATGTGTTAGATTTTTAAACTGGTTTGTGATATTTTATATTTAATGTATGACATAACCCTGAGCATGTCACAACAGTCACTGTCACAACAGTCAACCCCTAACAGCTTTCAATAAGCCAGAACATTCAATAAGCCAGTAGCATTTTATCTGAATAGAGGTTAGTGTGCAAAAGGATCAAGATGAAAAGATCTATTGAATATATGAGCAGGAGATATAAAGGAAAGTATTTTATTTCTTTGTAACCTTAAGAAATTGAAGTAGTGGCGGGTGTGCTCCTCTAAAAAGAAGCAGAGTTTCTTCAAGTCTACACAAGATAGGAATCATTCAGCTCCTTGTTCATATTTCTGCACCTTCATTGTACAGTGTCCCATAAATATGATATGAACACTAAGCTGGAAGCAGCAAGAAGGGAACAAACACTTAAAAAAGCAGAGCCCCATTTTTAGGAATTGAAGGACAAAGCTTCTTAGCTTGGTTTTTGTATGTGCTCCAACCTCCTTGCTACTCCTTGCTTCAGCTGCAAATGAAACAACCATATGAACAACCACTTAAGCTGAAAGACTAACTTGTTCACTCACAGCTACATCTTAGGAGACTTTTTCCAAAATTTAAAACTGTGTTTGTCATTAGAACACCTGATAGGAAGAGAAAATGTATCTCTACAGATCTTGCCTTACTCATCAATATTTGTTTCTCAACACTCATAATTTCAACTTTGTTAAAAATAAGTTGATTCTTCCAATTAATTTAATAATATGTGTGATCTAGCATTTATTACTCCTGGTCTGCAGATTGCCTTCCTGGCCTTTCAGGAGACACAGAACATGGCAGAATGAGAGAAGAGGAGCAAGAAAGCATCATAAAAAATGAAAAGACACCGGAAATCAAGAAGGAGGGCATTGTAATGGGAATGTACTCAAGAAGAGCAGTAGGTGGATAATTACCAAACCCATTACCCTCTCCTTCCACTCTGATACAGCTCGAACCTGATTTGGTGTCTGGGTTCATCCATGTACTCTTGGTAACTTTGTGAGCATGATTGCTCATATGAAAATGGCCACATGACTCAGACTTTGGCCAGCACTTGTTTCCATTGTTGTCAGGTGAAAAAATCATATTGGAGACAAACTGGTGCAAGGGAGAGGGTGCACTGAGAATATGGCATGTGTGGCATATACATATATACATAATGTCTTCCTTTAGAAATGTCATGAAATACAGCAAAGTATCTGTCTCTGAATAATAGTGAGCCTCTTGCAGACACTTTTATTGACACACTTAACTGCAAACAAAAAGATTTCTTGCTTTGCAGCCAGCAATAGGAATGAAGAAACAAAAGTGAAGTGAAACCATCATGGTGCCAGTTCAGGGAAACCAGAGATGTAGAAATGCTGAACATGTTTAGTCAAGGTTTCAGATGGCTTGGCTTGATTAGACGAAGCACGCTGAGATAACATGCTCAGTCAACGCTTCCTATCCTGAGTTACAAGGACAAAGATATGATGAAACCACAGTGCCTCAGAAACCACACCTCTTTATATATATGACAGGTGAAATGTGTGTGTGTGTGTGTGTGTAGAGGCAAAAGGTCCAGGTTGGAACTTTTTTAAACAGAGGCGATAAATCAGTATTTCATTTCTACTTGGGTGCCTGATTGTCCTACATATTTTCTATTTTCCTCTTTCTTTAAATTTAAAACTTGAGTTATTTAAACTCTGCCTTTAATCTTAAATTCAGTGCACAAGAGTTATGGTAAAAGGTAATGTTTTCATGTAAGCAAAGAAATTGAGAAAGCATTTTGACAAATTGGCTCGAATTAGAGCTTTTCAGAGAAAAGGGCTTGTGGCCAATAATCAAAATGCACAGAATCAGCACAAAGTTGGAAGTTCTGAGAAGAAAGTGAGACCCCATCCTAGGTACCATACAATCCTAGAAGTGAGCAAAAGCAAACTTTTACCTGTATTTTTTCTCCCCTGCAGTATTTTCTATTGTGCAGTTCTGCTAAGGAAGTTTTAGAAAGCCATTATGACAATTTTCACAAGGCAGTTATACTCCCAGGTGAAAACATAGTAACTTACAGAGGATAACCTGACAATGGCTATTGAAGTATGTCAGAAAGATGCCTTTTAGACTTACCTCAAACATACCAATACTCTCATTATATCCCATTATATCAGTGATATATTGTGGGGTCAATTCCTGTGCTATTTACTTGTACTAGCAATTCTGTTTCTATGAAAATTCAATCAGTGAGTTCAGAAAGCAAAATTCAATAGAGCATACATAAACCATGCCTTGAGAGAAGAGATGTACATTGTGATAAAATGAAACCAATTGTAACATTTTATGTGATTGGCCAGCCTAAGCAAAAGTAACAGGAGTAAAAGGAAGACAGCTTAAATGAAATTTACCTACTATTTTAGTGTTTATTGGGATAAGCTACCCTATAAATTGTTTGGGGTTTATTTTTTTTTGTTAGGTGGCTGCACAGTTATGGTAAGCTGATGATTTTGGATAAGAAGCCTCCATCTCCATAATGGTAACCATCTCCAGTAACTTTCTGCAAAAGCATTGCTTGTCATAACACAGTAACAGCTACAATTCAATGAAAATTTCATTCCTTTCAAGGAGTTAATGCTCCAAGGCTTGCTCTCTACCTGTTTTCAGCTTTGTCCAGTTCTTCCTGTTATCACTGAAAAAACATGTAAATGTATTTCTGTACACAGAATGTTAGTGGAATTAGCGTCAGGTCCCTGCTATGTGTGGTGTCTCAGCAGGAGTAGGAACTGGTTTTTCCTGTGCACTCTGGCCTTCCTCCAAGCTGTGCGTGCACAATGCATGTGGCTACACATGAAATACTTTATCTAGAGTCAGATGATATGTTTTGGACGCAGTATTTCTGCCTCACAGCTGTATGCACACATAATGTCTCATATAGAGTCAGGCTGTAGAAGATCTTCAATTGCCTGTTTATAAAAGTTCATTCCAATCCCCTCAACTTTGTACAGAAAATATTCATTTGGACTAACTATTCTTTATCATTATACATTTTATTTAAAAAAATAATGGAAAGGACTATGGTTCACCTTCATAATTCAAAGTATTACATTGCAATAACGTCTCTTTTTCTAGAGATATTTGGGAAAGTGACATTTAAGTCGTGTTTAGCTACTTTGAAAGAAGAAATGGCCCAGCATAAGAATTATTACATCTGTTTTCAGCCTAACTGAAGTTAATGCAACACGTCTCTCAAATCTCTACTTAAAAATGCCTGTCTATTTCTGTTTCTCAGTATATTGCTGTGACAATTCAGTTATTGTGAAATGGAAAATATTTATTTTGTGTGCTGATGTTTAGTAACTTCTGTAAAAGCATAAGCTTCAGCTCCAAGCATAGAAGAGGTAGTCCAAAATCATGAGCTCTCACACTATGCACTAAGTGAGAGATTGTCAGTTAAACTAAGGAAGAATAGGTAAATGTGGACTTCACATCTCTTAACTTCTCTGCAGTATGCTTCTACCACAGTCAGTTATCTTGAAATAATAACTGGAGATTAGGAAAAGAAAATTCTAATAACTGGAGACATTTTTATCGCTGTTAAGGTTATGTCTTTAAACTCAGTAAGCAAAAGGGCAGCAGTACTTATTTCTAAGTTTGAAGACAGGCAAAGAAATTGTACACCTTGTCTGATTCAACAGGCATGTAATTCTGTCCCTGTATTCCCCACAACAAAACATAGAACAAATCTACTTACTACAACCACAAACTTCAGTTCTCGTGCTGCAGTAGTCTGTTGAAGCAGAATGAGAATAATGTGAAAAGAAAAACACAGGATCCTAGACAAGTTGGGAAGCCGTATTGCACCCATCCTGACAGAAGAGGAAAAAAGACTTTGTAGCTCCAGCAGCTGCTCAGGCTGAACTGCAAGACGTCAGGCTGTACTTTCAGAAGGGGTGGAACTGCCGCTGGTGCATTTCAAATCCAAGAGGAATGTTGTGTGACTACGCAACAAATTGCATTGCCCTTTGTTTTCAAATTACTGTTTACATTCTTTTTAATCAAATCGTTATTCAGTTCCCTTTTTTCCTCTAATATTTTTCTCTTTTAGAGTATGAAGGTGAAGTTAAAATACAAAGAAATTGCTAAGCATTCCTAATGTTTCTACTCACCTGTTCTGTTTCAACTTCTCAGTACTTGGAATTTTTCCAAACTATATCATGGCCATGAGGATGAGCTAAGAACCAAAACCAGGCAGTATGTTTCTCTTTGCTGCTCAGCTAGTCCGCTTTTCAACTACCTCACCCTCCCTTTTTTCCCCCTCTTCCATGTTATCCCTGTGAAATCAGAATAACTATTTAAAACAACATTTCATATGGGTTAAAATTGCCAGTCCCTCAGATAAAATACTCAAAAAGATCTTACAAGTGTGTTCTTTAAGATCCTTGCTGGGCAGTTATATGCTCTTCAATTTGTTTGTGTTATTTTTCTTTTCCCTTGAAGTATTCCTGTACTTCCCCTTTGGAACTGCTTATGTTGAGATCTATTTTGGCCTCAAATCTTTAAGAAATTTCTTGTGAACAATCTCTGGTTCTCACATTTTTACTGTTACTGATTAAAAACCCTCTTTATGACAGTAGCTCAGTGGCTTTGAGGAGATTGCTCATCTTGTCTCTGCTGACGTCCTCTCTATAAAATAAGAAGAATGATACCTGTAGACTTTGATTCAAAAGCACTTTTTGAGTAATGAATTAGTTTGCAGAGATCTATTAGTTGAGTTCTTTAAATGCTAAAACATTAGGTCCTTTGTGTATTCTCATTACATTACTATCATACCCAAACCCGTCTCAGGGTCTTCTGCTGAGCTCTCTGCAGCAGTGTTTTCTACAAACGGGTGTTTTACCACTTACCAGAAATTCCATCTTTAGGGCCCTAAAGCCCACTAAGGCTCAGGTATTCTCTCCTCTGAGTTGTGTGAATGTCCTTATGTATTCACTTTGTCTGATGGATGGGACTGGATGGGAGGAGTATGACAGCTCCCAAACTTTCCTGTCTGTCTTCTCAGTCCATTCCAAGTTTTCATCAGCTGAACTTCTTTCTTCCTCCCCTGTTAGGTCCCCACCCTCCTTTTTGATCTCTCCTGGTGTGATTTTTGCCTATGCAGAAGGTGTATGAGAGTAATCTGTACTTCATAAATATATAATATGTTGTCTTTCTGAAAACAAACAGAAGCTGATCATCTTCCTCCATTATTTAAGAGTGTAGGTCATAAAATACACTTTCTTTAAAATACTTTAATACGTCTCAAAACTCAGAATGGATGTCCTACTTTTTTAATCTGAATAATGGGTGGTTCCTAAGATATTCGATCAAGGATCGCTGTTGCCTCTTGGAATCTTTTCTTATCCTTCTGATGACCTTTCCATGAAATTCAAAACTGACTAGTTTTTTGTAAGATTTGGTTTATTTTGTTTCATTGATGAGTGTCTATGATCACTGAAGTAATTCTGATGACTTCACTTTAGAATCTGAGCTCATTTTTTTGGGAGTGGGGGCACGGATTCTGGATAGCATCATTCAAGAATGTTTAGAAATATATGACAATGACATTTTATAGAATATATTTTCTAATGTCTCTTAAAGATGATACTTCAACACAAGACCAAGCATATGGTAAGTAGTAGTGATTTCTGTGGTTTCACTCTGCCCTTGGCATGTATGCTTTGTTAGGGAACATATTTTGTGCTCAAAAGAATAGGTACCACAACAACTTAAGTAAATGTCTAGACATTCCAAAATGGAAAAATATCCCTATTTATGTGCCATACTGGTTAAGATAGAGTCATGTAGAAATCCTGAATGCAATCTGTAAGTATGTTACTAGCATATATTTCATTTGGGTATTTCCTTGCCTTTCTGGAATTATCTGCATTTCTACTGGGCATTTGGAAGGTATAAACTCATCATATTCTGCAGCAACTAAATCCTGGCATTTTTTCAGGAAAAGTTGCTTCAATATAATAACAAAAACAAAATCCTTCTTAATCTATTTATAGTTGTTGAAGCATTATATTGCAAGTGAACCTAAACAATTTAAATCATGTTTATGTTAATTTGGCTTTTTGTCGTAAGTTCTAATTATGACTTTATGGCATTAAGTCGAATTAAACACAATTACAAATTTTAAGTGCACGTACCTATCTTAAATGCTTGCTGAAGCCTTGATTTGCTTTGAAGTGGCTGATTGCAAAAAGAACCTGTACTTTATTGTACAAAAGGGTTACATGAGGTAACTGCTGCTGGTGGAGCACAACCTACACCCTGAAAGGGTGGAAGTCACTGCAGTCAAAGCACCAGGGATGAAACTGCTGCCAGCACTCATGTACCAGGCTGCTCACATAGGGAAACAGCTCAGGTCCTGCTTCTGACTGCATGTGCAGATCAGCACTTACCATAATTTGGATTTATCTCAAATTTTTTTTTTCCAAACTTTTTTTTTTTGAGCTGAAAAAGGGAAAGAAAGAAAATATTTGGTTTCAGTAAACAAAGTGACATTTTTCAAGCACCATTCTGAAACACAAGGGAAACAAGACTGTTTCACTGTCCTCTGGGGAGGTGTTTTTACCCCAGTTGTGGGGAGTGGGAAGTCACAAGGCAGTTAATTTGTGACACACAAAGAATTCACTTACTTGTACTGCTGACAGAACATGAACCTGTATCTTACACTACGGAAAAAAATGTCCTAAGCCCAAAGTTACTGATCTAAGGCAGGTGGGGGGAAGAAAGTGCCTGTTCACTGTCTATTCACTGTCTTCTAATAATTTCTTAGTTGTCCCAAGTTTGTAATATGTACCTGGTAACAGGGCAGTCAGAATTTCTTCTTGATCCTAGAAGATTAAGATGTTTGCCTGAGACAAGGGAACCTAATTTGCAGGGTTTGCAAAAAACAAAGTGAACAGCAAATAGGAAAGAAACAGAAAGCACTATTCCTCCTCTCTTATCCTCTGAAGCTCTGCAGTTTGGTGGTGATTTTATTTTCTGGTAGAGATGGACACAAATCCTTTTACCAAGGGAGGGATTTGAATTTTTTTGTCACATCTTGGATAAGTACTATGAACTTATTATGAATAAATTATGAATAAAAAGAAGTAAAACCTACTTCTAGTATTGTCACACTGTATTAGGAACAGTAACAGTGACGACACAAATCTCCAGCTTAGTTGCAAAAGAGAGCAACTTTTATTCTTCCAGACTTTCTCCTTTTACAGACAGTTCTGAAAAGGTCCAAAAAGGTAAAACCTCTCATTGGTCATCAAACCAACACATCACCATCATTGGACAGTTAAGAACAACACCCCTTGATCGTTTCTTGCAAGTAAACAACAAGGAGACAAACAACACCTGCAAAGCTTGTTTTCCTTCTGTTAAGGAGGAAAACAAGGACTGTTTGAGTTCCTCCTAACAGTTTCTCATGGCACACTTTCTCAACCCAGTGTGAGAAAGTTATGTGACTTAGTTTCACACAGACACAGTGCTACCTGCCTGATCTCTTGTACTACCAGTACACAAAGTACTACCATGAAACAAATCTAAATTAGTTGACTAATTTGATCAGCATTTGGATTGTTTTTGGATTTTTTCTTTCATTCATTTTTGATAGTCAGCTCAGTAAATAACCCAAAGAGAAATGGGGGTGATGAAATTAAAGAAAATTATAGTTCGGGCTGTCAGGCTGTTGCCAGTGCCAACTTTCCAGGGCAGCACAAAATTACTTTTGCTTTTCTGTTGTTCATTACCCATTTTGCTGACACTGCTTCAGCATATTAAAGGAAAACAGTGATCACAAGTTATATCCAGCTATATTTCAGCATCTATGACTATCCAGGTTATTGAAGCAAGTCTTCTTTAAAATATGACTGGTCTGTCTAAGCATTGTTTGTGAAAGAAGAGAGGGACTTGCATATCCAGGTGATTCTGATTCTGTGTTTGCAACATATTTTGAAAGTAAATAATCTAAACAATTCCAAAGCCAAACTGTATGGGTTTTTTACTAATTTTGACTCACTTCATTAAGAGGAACTGAAATAAACATGTTTATGACTTCATGCCTGCAAAAGACTGTAAGACATTCTTCAAATTAAGTCAGGTGGTGAAGTTGTAGGAAAACACAGAGCAGTTTATTATTCATTCACTGACATCCCAATTTATATTCCTACAATAGATCTGGGCTTTAAATTCCAGACTTTATAAACACTGATGCTCATTTTTCCTCTGAGTTAGATAGATATAAAGGATATCTTCCTTTCTGTGGTTCTACATTGATAGTCTTAGAAACAAAATGCACTACAAAGAATGTGTGTGATGGGGTTTCTGTTCAATAGGGATAGGGGGAATAAAATACTTTAGAAATATCTTAATTTGTAAATTAAATTTGAAATTTTATTTTTTCTCAGCAGAAATTAGATTATTCAAGGTATATACACTGGTGCATGTAGCATGGAAGAAGACATTGTCTTAACATGTGATGGAAAAGGGGGAACCTTACGTTGTATCGTAAGCAGTGACCTCACATAGGATGTACTTCCATAACTGAACAGAAGCACTGAGGCCAGGGTCCATGATCCCCCAAGCCAGATAAATCTCTGGGACAAGGGGTCTTCATGCAGTTTTGAAAATTTTCAAGACATGGATTTGGGTTAGGAAGGAGGGGAGGAACTGGGAACTGGAGACTAAAGAGAATAACGAAGAATTCTCAGGTCTGTATCACGTTTTGTGTGTGAGCATTGTCCAATTCAGAAAACCAACAGAAAAGTTATCCTTACTTTTGATGGGAGAAGCATGAAACTTAGCCTTTACAGCTCTTGAACTTTCACCTCTAAACATCTGGCAAACAAAACATTAAAAGAAACTCAAGCTTCTTTTTGGCATGAGTTCAAAACTGAAGAAACCGTAACAGGTTGAGAAGAAAAAGTGCCTAGAAATTTGGTTTTGACAGCCAAGGCTACAATCTGTTAGAAGTCTAACACTGATAAAGATGGAGTCTTGGCTTTTCCTTTCTATTTGCTTTCGTCTAGCAGGTTTTTTTTAATTACTTCTTAGGAAGGGAGGTGTGATGATCAGCGTGGCTTTGAGATGAATAACTTAAAGAGGTTGCACTAACTTTCCTGTGAGGGCTGCCAGACCTGGGAAGACTTTCTTCTGGGGTCCATTGTACATGAAGATACTATAGAATAAACAAGCTTGCTCTTCTTTGCATTAAGAAGCAGCTAGAACTGGTTGTCTTGCATTGTCAGAAAACATTTTTTACCATTGTTTGGATGCAATGGTAAAAGGGGCTGCATTTCAAAATCTAACCACAGCTTTCCTGGTGAACTGTATTTCCTATGGTGGCTTAAGAAGCACAGAAATTGGGACCTGCTGAGAAGAGAATAGGCATTTACAGTGAGAATTCTGAAACTTAGATTCTTGTTGGAAGGAAAAGCGATCTTTTTATTATTTTGATTCATTTTTAGCTTGTGGAGTGGCAGTTATCTTCTTATGCTGCAAGGAATACACTTTTCATAGGTTTAGCATCCATTTAAAAAGCCTGATCTGAGGAAAGGAAGCCAGAATGGTGAAATTTTCTGTATCTCAGCTGCTACTCTAGTTCTCTTTGAAATTACCTGTGGGCAATAAGACTGTTGGCAAAAGGTCCTATCCACTGTGAGAAAGCAAAAAAATAAGACATCCTAGTTCTTCAAGAAAAGACATGTCCACTGTTTTCAGAAGTTAGTTGCATCTGATAGTTCTGATCTCACTTGTGTAGTTAAAACGTAAGCTGTTTTTGCAATAGCAATATTAGAAAATTTAACTAGCGAAGGATTGCCCAACATGTTCTGCATGTTTTAATGAGCATGCAGCTCTGATTTTTTTTATTTTGTATTGTCATTTCGTTGTTCATGTCAAGAACAGCATCTACTTACAGATTTCCCAGGAGAACAGATTTTATATGATCAGATCAGAATATACAATCAAAGTAACATAACAAAAGGAAGGTGTTAAAAAAGCTATTTGAAACAAAAAAATTATTTTTCTTCCAAAATTAACACTTGGCTTTGCTGTCTTTTTGGAAAGAATATCTGAAAGCTTTGTTGGGTCAACCAGTTGTCGCTAGGTCTTCATGATAGCCAACCTGGCTGTTTATAAGCCCCTTCTATGTCTAGAGTCACAGTCCAAATTTTCCTTAAGTCTCATCTTCCTTCTGTGTAGAGACGGGATATCTGTGCATATAAAAGAGAAAAGAAGAAGAAAGACATTTCTTAGGTAAGTAATCAGGCATTATCCTAATTCTTATGGCTTCTGAGGTCTGTTGGTGTAAAATGATTCATTACTTCTTAAATAAAATAAAGTCTAAGGACAGTGGAATGTCTCCTTCTTTTAGGAGTCATTTGATACATTGCTTCTGTCACCAGTTCTGTAAGTTCTTGTCTCATTCTTCAAAAGAGGGCAACACTCCTTCAGAGGTATTTTCCAATTTTGCTGTAAATCTGGGCTATAGCTCTTCAAAACACTCTCCCTATAATTACACAGTTGAATTAATTCTGACAATGTCCCTTTGGAAAGGATAGCTCTTGAAAAATTCCACTGGTTTCATATTTCACTTGGCTTTTACCAGGTGATAAAGTAAAGCAAATACTCATGAAGAATAAGTCCCTGCTTTCTATAATTTTTGTTTGTAGTATTAAGGAATGTTTTGCTTTGATAGAGATCAGGAAACTCAGTTGTTCATGCTGATGGAATTTAATGAAAAATGTTGCACCACAGTCATGTCACAGTGTGGGGAGAATTCTTTCATAAAGTGAACCACACTGAAGATAATGGAGGGAACACCTAAAGGTAGGACGAAAAGATGGATGCATTCTTAGCATATGGCATTCTCTGAAAACATGGCAAACCTGTTAATAGTACCTCGACAAGTAAGCAGTTCAGACTAAGTGGAGAGGAGTTAACACATTTGCTCCCGTTTTGACAGCATTTGGAAAAGTCTGTTGAAACGTTGAGTCAATCCATGCTGAAATTTTCCTGAGCAGCAAAAAGAGCACAGGCAGAGCTCACAGTTTTACCTCCCTCCCAAATATGCTGAGCTTTATTCATTTCCTATGTTTCACCCTCTGGTCATTGAGATGTGGAGGAACTTAACTCTGATTTAAATCAAATACTGCTATTGTACTGTGCAACCTTTAATAGCAATACTTGCTTTTATTTCCCTGTAGTGAGGACATAAGTCCTCTCCATAAAACTTCAATTAAGCTTTTTATAGAAACATCTGTATGTTTTGCAAACTGGAGTCTCCCTGTAGAAGAGTTATTTCTATAAACTGTCCTTTTGAGCTCAGTCACACTCCTGGATTTTATTTTTTAAAAAAATCACATCTACGGGCTTCATAAAATGCTCTCATGCATGTATAATCAAATTAACAACATATGCATTAGCAAATAAAAATAGTTGAGATGATTTTTGACAGAGTTGGAAACAGCTGAAATCAGGGATTTTGCAGCTGTGTCAAGTGTAATTGTGACCTCTAAACTCTTTGCACCACTCTTCCCCTTAATTTAGCTTCCTGGTGTTAAAAGTCATCTGTTCCAGGCTGTCTGCATTCATTGAGAATTGGTAGTGCACAGTGGTTTAGCACAAGGCAGTCTGTTAGCATGCTGCACTGTGCAGCCTGTGGATCACTGTGCCTTGGCCCTTTCCCAAGTGCCACCCATGCACAGCAGAGAGTTTAAAACTGCCTGCAGGTAAAGTGAAATTAATGTTTTCTAAATTAGTCAAAAAAATTAGGATATGGCCCCAATAGGTCTGTTCTGAGCCAGGATAAATTAGTAGAAGATGTCAAATTTTGATATGACAATGTAGGCAACATTTTTATTGGAGTATCAGGTTTGGTTGTAACCTTTCTTGTGGTCCATATGTGTTTTCAGCACTCAGGATTGCTAATGAAAGCAGTAATGCTGGACTTGGTGTAAAATGGCTGAACGCCATCTAACTTCTACATCAGCAAGATTTGAGGGTTGAAACAAAGTACAGCCTTTGTGTAAAGGCTAAATATTTGTGTCTTTATTATTGTAAAATTTTGATATATGATAGATTTTTTTTCATTTATTTATCTGATCAGTTTGCTTTGTGAAGGAGGGGGATTTATTTCCAAAGATCTTAGATTATTAAGCACCACAGTATAAATATGAAGTTTTTATCATTATCTTCCATGACTGTATTAGTAGTGTGGCTGGAAAAAAACTTCATCAGAAACAACCTCTCCCTTCCTCTGCCAAATTACCTTTTGCAATTAAATGTGGTAATTTCCTGAAATATTTCCTGAGAATTTGTGAGCAATGACTATAGAGAAGAAATTTGTTTAGTGAATCATTAGTTGCTAATTTTTCATTTATTCTGGCCAGACTATCTCCACTCTGTTAATGGATTCAAGATATTTAACAGGAAATTATTTTCAACCAGATGAGTTGGCTGGTCTACATTCTTATAATCTCCGATGATTCAAATTCTTCTTGAGATCAGTGATTCAGAAAGCCATATGGGATTTTTTTAATGTTGGGTACAATATTTGAACACTAGAAACTGAGGTTTCTTAGCTTTTCATTTCCCTAAGCAACGTAGAGCTAGATAAAAGATAGACAGTGCTGTCCTGTTCCCTCATTCTGCAAAACTAAATATTGTAAGTGGTCAAAATGGAAATTTAAACATTCTAATATGGTGATATAGACAACCTACGAGGGAATGAGTTAGTATCCCAATGTGTGTCTGTATACATTTGACATTCTGTAAGTACCAATCTGGTGTACTATTTAATATTCATCTGTTTTGATCTCTGAATGCCTGCTAAAATCAAGAGAAGGCATAATTGTTGACTGTTGTTAATAAGCTTGGACAAATACTCTGCAGTTATTCTCTGCAGAGAAGAACAGGGGACTGTTTTAAGTCAGTGCATTTACACGTACTTCTTCAGTAACTGAAGAGATTTTTGACTGTACTAAACCAAAACAAAAAAAAACCCATGTGAAAAACAGTACCCTCAAGTCAGGTCAGCCTTGGTTTCATTTCACCAGAAAGTTGGTCTGGAATAGACAAGTGTATTGATGGAGCAGAAATGACAGCCATGGGTACATTTCTCTTTTCCTGGATCTGTGTATTTTTCATTTCAGAGCAGACCCTTATGAAAATGATGGTCACTTCAAATGGGCTGTTGGCTCAAGATGCAATCCTGGCTTTACTTTTGGGTAGATGTGCCAAAAGCCCTTAGCTTACCTCTTTTGATATCCTACATTCTACATTCTCTTGTCCAGTAGTGTACGAGGATGGGAGAGACCAGATGAGTAAATCTCTCTAGGGGACAGCGAAATTTGCAGCCAGGGAGAGTGAGGGGGTGAGGCTCCCTCAAAGTATTATTCCTGTAGTACATTTCTATGGTGTATTGCCTGTTTCAAAATACAGAAGGGTCAAAATAAAGTTAGGTATGCAAAATCACACATGCTTCAGTTATCATACTTGGGGACAAACTTTTAGCCAGATTATTTGTCTGGTTGCTAATGTGCTTATGATTTCCTAATATAATTAGTACTCTGAAGAGAGCTTTTTAAGCAACAGGGGGTCAACACCAATTTGTGTGTAGTTTGCTGTCTTTTATAAGGAGTTAAAAGATAAAAAGGATAGATAAAAGCCTTTCATAACTGTAATATATATATATGTGTGTGTGTATGTGTGTGTGTGTGGTTTTCAGGCTTATTCTGCTACTGACTAATAAACTGAATACAATTACAAATGTAAACTCAATGTGCAGTATTTTCCTGAATAGTAAATCTCACATATCCAGTCGTGGGTATCAGATAATTCCTTTTTAGAAAAAGTAGATATTAGCAGTATAGCTTGCAGATACTTGCCCGTTTTTTTCCTGATAAAGTTCAAAAAAATGGCAGGCACTGTGAGGAGGCAATTTCCCATTGAAGACATTGAGTGCCATCTGTAAGGCAGCAATGGTAGCTGCATGCTGTGAACAGAGGAAACCTTTAATTAAAGGGCTATTGAAAATGATTGCATGAAGCTAATATTTAACAATATCTCCTGCACATTGTCTGTCCACTCAATATTAACGTTACTTGTGTAGCCTCATTAATACTTGCCCTCTGTACTGTTGAACAAATATTGTCCCTTTATGGCTATATAAACTGAAATGCTGCTGCATGTATAAAGTGTAGATATATATATATATATATGTAAATATTTAAGAAGTCTTAGTCACTTGCAGCTCTTACAAAATTAATGAGGGCTGTTAAAACTTCTTTTAAGAAGAACTAGTGGTTTTGCCTGTTAAGTAAACAGTATCTGAGATCAGATCAGTAAGCTCTTTGGCTGATATATACCCAATAGGTCATGTTATAACAGCAGTTTAGAAAGACCAGCTTTTTAGTGAGAGCAATCCAAAAATTTCCTCCTCCAATGACAGCATTGGCACATTCTAAACAAAAATATAACATCACAATTGAGTAACTGCCTTCATAAGGCCTTCTAAAATAACTGTAACTTAATTTTTTCTCTTTTTTTCCCATTTGCACTTGAAAAAGATGCAGGAAGGAGATTTTGTTTTAAATTAACTTTGTGATCCAGATTTAATAAAACATGAGTCATGATTTTTCCAGTTCCCTGCTCAATCAAAACACTATTAGAATGAAAAAACCATGACATGAAGTGGAAAATGGAATGCTTCAGGTTCCAAAGTAGTATGTGTTAAAAATTTTTAAAAACCTCAAGATATTTAAGGTTAACCAAATAAAAAATGCTTGTTGCTCTATTTCATGAAGGAAATGAAATTTCATGGCTTTCACTGCATTTAATAACTGCAGAAAGGAAACACAAGGGAAACAGAAAGCACTCACCGTGGAATATATAACCATTTTTTGATGATATGAAGGCTTTCTGGCATCTAAGATATGCTTTAGAATAGTTTTTAAAAGAATACCTGAAAGAAAATGGGGAAGCAGTGACAATGAAAGAGATGCGTGTGTTAACACCTGTATCAATTGTTGCCATTTTAGCAATCTGTCGCTAAATGCACCAGATTTATTCAATTGACTTAACTGGTAATTTGTGCCCTGATTAATAGTGACAGTATCTTTCAAATGAGAAGTGGACCTATTTTACTTCTGTGTAAAATGTTTTGGGAATCCCTAATAGTCTCTACAGCTTCAAACAGTGCATTGACACTTACTTTGTGCCAGCAGAACAGTGCAAGAAGAGCACAGTAATGAATACTACCTCACTGTGTGTGTGGCTTGATTGATTTCCTGCTTTCCAGAGAAAAAAGAAAGAGCATATCCTCTGGACTCAAGGGCTTTATAAATTCTGTGGTTGTCTATTAATGTTAACCGCTGAAAATTTGTAAGACAAACTACTTGATTTAAATCAATGGCTGCACTAGTGTGTTAATATAAGGTTGACATGTCAACAAATTAAAATCCTAGAAGTAGCACTGTACCAGTTAGGAAATTAGGCAGAATTAGTCTTTAGCTCCTGGCACATTTTTAATAGCAATTGTTCGTAAAGCAAAGGCAGAGGTTTGAACTTTGTGCCAAGTTTTGCAAGTTGGTGTTTGAAAAATGAAATAAATTGATGCATGCTTATATGTTTATTTGTCTTCCTAGCTCACAGATCCTGCCTGCACACTGCCCATATGAAACAAAAAGGAGGCTCAAAAGATGACAGTGGATGAATGGAGGAGAATGATTGATTAAAAAAGTATATTTTAAAATTTCAGCCACTGTTTTTCTGAGCAGAATAAGAAGAAGCAGTTTAGTAATATCATTTTAGGACTCTCAATAGTGGAATATGACGACTGTTAGGCAACAAAATCACCATTATAGACATTACTACAAATATTTTTTTTTAAAATTACACATGGAGGCTTACACTAAGTTCAGACTTAATTCAATTCAACAAGGATCTGTATATTATATCAAATTTCTTATAGAGTAATCTAAATGATACCTCAATTGTAATGTTAGATTAGGATATAATGATTTATATGCTCACCATCTCCCTCCCCATTAATCAAAATCTTTCAGTTTGCCCACCAATATCACCATAACAACATCTTTCACCCTTCTGCTATGGAATAAGCAGCAGTGTTTATCATATACCCTTTCTTCTTTCCCATCCTGCTTTTGATTTTAAATGGGGTAAGAATTCAGCTTACCTCCCTGCAAACGTGATTTTTGTCTTTGTTTGTGGATCCCGAATTCCGCCTGCAGTAACAATTCTGACAGCTTCATCAGCTTGGTCCTGACACCATGAGTAGCCCAAACAGGTAGAGTGTAATTGTTAGTGTCCTACAGTGAAGAAAGAAAACATGGTGATTTTCTTACTGATTCCTACTGCTGTTCTTTATTCTGACACAAAATACTTTTCATAACAAATTCTGAATGTTTCACTCCAGTAACATTTTCTCATTGTAATAAAATGATGACTGTATTTTGCTTTTAGACAGTTGTAGCATTCCTATTTATAGCACCATAGTGCTTAAAAGAAATTTGAGGGGCAGTGTTCAACAAGAAGAGGAAATATAATACTAAAAATTTTGCAAAAAGCAACTGGCATTTTTATATTATCAGGTGAAAAAAATCACTGTATGACTTTTTCAGTCATGTTCTGGGATATACTTTCACTGAAACAAATCCTACATAAACATCAGGATTTTAAGGGCTGGTAGTTCTCAGGTGTAAGAGGAATACAGAGATCAAATAGAAGTATGTATAGCTGTAGTATACTACAAGTATGATGTATAAGGATGAGATATAAATGAAATTCATACCTATTATGGTCTATTGGATACTGTCACAATCCTCAAGCTAATGTGGAATGGATTAGTG
This sequence comes from Parus major, assembly GCF_001522545.3. Classification (NCBI taxonomy): domain Eukaryota; kingdom Metazoa; phylum Chordata; class Aves; order Passeriformes; family Paridae; genus Parus; species Parus major. The sequence continues at coordinate 42,945,084 of NC_031769.1, read as the reverse complement.
TTTCCTTGGGGATGCATCCCAAGGTATATTAGTGATCACAACTGTGAAAACGAAAGATATACACAACACTCCTGGTTTGTACTACCCTGAATTCCTGTTTAAACAAGGTTGGTAACTTTCCTTTAGTGTAATGTAACCTTTGGACTGAGATCACCAAAAGGAGTGTTCTTGTAACAAGCCAGCTCAAAGGAAAATGTCAACTACATTAAGGGTTTGTTTAAACAAGAAAACAATAGAACAAGCTAGGCTCATGATCACAAACCAGCTCAGATCACAATGTTATCCATTTCTCTTTTAATAAATGTGATTTACGTCTTGAGGAAAGAATTGGCTGGTTGCATGCTATTTAAGACAGTTTGTAGGCAAGCAAACACCTCATTCTCCAAGTTATGTGAGAGTCAGATAACACTTAGCTGAAAGTAACAAATGCAGAGAGATGCGTGCTACTTTAGTTTCATGAATTGTATTAAAAAGCTGTGTAAGGACGCTCTCTGTATGCTTGAAAAATGAGAGCAGCTTTTATGGCAGATGTCTTAATTGATACCTTCAGAGTCCTCAGTCATTACTATCAAAGACCAAAGCTCATCAAATTTAACACTAGAAGGAGAAACACAATTTTTCTTTTCTTTTTTCTTTTTTTCCAATTCTAGTGTTTAACTAGATTCTTTATGGGAGCAGTGGATTTTGTGTATTTGTCTGGCGACACAGGTTCTCGGTATGATTTAACTACTGAAAGTTGTGGTCCTGCATTTGGAAAACATGGAAGGGTGACCTCACTGAAATTACAGTGAGATGTCCCAACATGTTAACATTTCACTTACTGCCCTGGCTAACATTCTATTCAAGTCTGCTTTGATCAAAATTGGACTTTTGCAAAAACTGCAGGAATGAAGGTAAACTCATTAGCATCACACTCTATAAAATATTACATGTTGCTTCTGAAATCCACCTTAAAACTCCCTCACTAATATCCCAGTACTACTGATGACCAATCATTAATACTTAAGTTTATAAATAGCTATGCATGAAAGTATAGCAAAAGCTGCCTTCAAAAATAACTTTTTAACTCAAAACTCTTCAATTTTCTGTTGTGTCAGCTGAGGTAAGTCTAGACTCTGAAGTGGGACTTCTTCCTAAATTAAGAGCAGTTAGGATTTTTTTCAAATCATGACATTTCCAGACTCTGGAACCTAGATACCCATGCCAGTTTGGCACCACAATACCCCTTTCATTACAAAATCCATGTTTTTTTGTGATATGCCTGGTACCTTTGCTTAGAACAAGCTTCCAAACTTGCACAAATAACAGTTTCTGTCATTCCAATGGCTGCTTAATTCCTGAAAATACTCTGTGCACTGCTGGCCATGTACAAATAATGACTTCTCTTGCTTATACAATTTGCATAAAATCTTCATGGAAGGATGCTTATGTTTCTTTGCCAGCAACATATTTTTATCCCTGTGTATCTCCTAGTGGGGTGTGGATGAGTTACAAGACAATTTTATCCAAAGGTATGCTTTTGCCTAATTCTCCATATGCAGTCACTGGCTGGATTTTGAATATGAAAATCCATTAATTTGTGTTCCTTCTAGTGGTGGATGACCCATAGCAGCCTCACACATAGAGTGTTTACAGGATTTTCAATAGTAAGTTTGATGTTAATTGAGGGTTTCTGGGAAAGAAGCTGAAAATAGTCTATGTTTAAAAAAATTTTGAAGCACAGATCTGCCATCTTTTTATGACTTAACAATAAAAAATAAATGAAGTAAAAATACCAGGTTGAAGGAAGGAATTTCTATTGGACTCAAAGATCTTAAGGGTCTTTTCCAACCTAAATGATTCTATGATTCTATTTACCTCATATTGTAAAGTGTCAGAGAGCTTCCAAATCCTCTCAGTAGTCAACGTCTTCAATGGGTATCCTGTATGAGTGGCTAAAAACTTCAGAAATTGCTGGAATACAAAAAACACCAAAGTTGTAGTATTGAGGGCCTTTTTACATGATTTCTACACACTGCCATACTAGTACATAAGAGTTTTTAGAAAGAAGTCAATCTCTGCACTTTGCACTTAAGCAATGAACCATTGCCTAGATGTAAGAGAGTTTGGCCTATTCATTTAGACAAGGTTGGTGATGTTAGTTCAAATTTGAAGTATGGTGATTGTTTATGCTTGGTGGAAATATTTAGAAGGAAGTAGAGGGAACATATATATATATGAAGAAGTCTGGCTGAAATCCAAAAAGTGCTTAAAGGAAGTATGATAAACATTATTATTCTGATAATGGTAGTCAGGAGAAGGAGCTGTATGATGTAAATTTGATAAAATGGGAAATGTGATTTACTTGCATGTAATACCCAGATGCAGAGCCACAGATGGATGATTGAGGTCAGTGGTGAAAGATAATAGAAAAACAGGCGAGGTTCACAGTGTCCTTTTGAATACATGTGTGAAGAAGAAGGTTGCAGTAGAATAAATATAATTATATAGTCATGCAAAGATTTTGATGGTGGAGAAAGAAAGGAAAGGATACCATATGAAGACAAGCAAAAAACATAAGAGAACACCTAAATTAAAATTTTAGGTGGAAAACATGCGTAGGTACTTGAGGAAAACACTGAGACTGTTAAAGAAATTCTGGGGAATTGAGCTGAGAAAATGAATCTGAACTCACAGACTTATGCAGGCAGAGATATCAGAGGAGTTGCTTTACATGGGAGTAAATAGAGAGAGGTATTGGAATAATTTGAGAGGCACTGTCACTGATTTTATCTGAAGAGGTTTTTGGTTTTTTTTGCTTAGTCTCCTGGAAACTAAATTTTTGCAAGTAGGTCAATAATTTCTCTTTTCTGAGACTTGCCATTTTCAATTGTTGGGAGTAACCCAGTCCAGCTGGATCTGTAATGTTGTAATTGTTTTTTGGATATGTTGTCCACACCCACTGTGAAGATTAGAGATATGAAAGGAGCATATTAACTGCTATTTTTTAATCCTATGTGTCAGATGATGTTGAAGAAGTGATACACTTTAACTGGATTTCCAGAACTGAAAATACTTCACCTTGTAGTGCTTGAATTGCCTTTGGAAATCCCTTGTTGCAAAGGTTTCTCTCAGAAGCTCCTTGTATTTTGGGCAGTGTGAGAAAGGTAGGTATAGCAACTGGAAAGAAAATTGCAAAATTCTAGTTAGGCAAGGTGCATCTTGTTCTGCAATTCAATATACCCTTACAGGATTGCTGTTCTGATTGGCTGCACTAGTTAGGACAAGCTGAAAAATAATTTGGGAATGTAGTTTCAAGGATATTCATCTTCAGGACTCTAGGAGTCACAGTGATGACTACATACAAAATCATCTTTAAATGTTCAGAGGAGTAATAGCTGCAGTAGTTCAAAGTTAAAGGATTCATTTACACAAGATGAAATTTGTCCTTTGACAGAAGACTGAGACAAGCCCTCATGAACTCCTTTGTTCTTAGCTTCTCCAGGGATGATTTCATTCCTTGTATTCAGTCTTTCTTTAAACACACCATCACATTTTTACAACAAATTACCAAGCATCAGCTGTACTGCAATAGGAGTCTTTGTGCATACTCAGCTGGATCCAGTCTATTTAACATAGCTTCGTTTAGTTCAGCTACATTGTAGAAACTTGTCAACTTTCTGTAACTTGGTTTTGTCTTTCATTAATTGAAGATATATGAATGTTAAAGGATATATATGTCTGGAATAACTTAAGAATTTGTTATTTCATTTATATGTATTTATATATGTAAGCTAAATTGTGTTTATTCTTGTTTTCTGTAAAATTTAAAGCAAAAGTTAAAAATTGACACTGAGATATTATTAGTGCTTTTCTCCAATGTGTTTTTTTGTCCTTTTCCCAGTAATGTAGCTCCATCTATATACTCCCAAAGTTAAAAGAACTTTGAAAAGAACTTGAGAGTTTTGAAGGGCTAATTAGCTTGGAACGCTTCACAGAAGTACCTCAATCTTTTTAGAAATACAATCTATGTATTCCACAAGATGGGAAGGTATCTGTCAATTATAGCCATAAGTTCATGAACAGGCATAACTTCACCAATAAAGGATGGGCATTTGTTTTGTGTTGTAGGATACTTGTGGTCTCAGGTTTAGCCTGAGCATATATAGTAAGGATGAATAAAGTTAAAACACAAATAGTTGAAAAAAGTATGAAAATTGTGCATATGTTCATGACTTTATGGTTTGTTTGAACAGACTTACTTGCTCCCCTAGATGTGAACGAGGTGCAGCACCAGGTTGCTGAGTTTGCCATTTGTGCTGATACTGGCCAGGTATTCTTGACTGTCTGCTGAGATATCCCCACCTGTGACAGTGCCAGAAGCTGCTCCTGGCTCTGTGCCTGGCTGTGTGTGTGAAAAGGAAGACATGTCTCCATACCTTCCATCTTCATGATCTCATCACCCTAAGGTGAGAACCATTGCTCCATGACCTATCTAATGTGATTCCTTTGTCATCGCAGACTGTGTTGACTAGACTTCTAAAGCCCACACAATTTATCTTGCATCACATGTGCAAACCTGCTCTCGTAACCAGGACTTACACTGCACACTCCTTATCTTCCTAACATTTTATTACAAATTTTCCACACACAAGAGATTCCAGCCCCAGTCAGCTGCACAGCTTTCCCCTCTAGGATAAGTACATGCAGGCTACAGAGCTGCTATCCACAGGATTCCTTACAACTCCAAAGTGAGGAGCTGAGGAAGGGAGATGAATAACTACATTGCCCTATGAACCCATGCTTAAAGCTCTGAGTCCTCCTTCCTTTTCCCTTTTACTTTTTTCACCAATCCTTGAACTGCATGCACTGACCAGCAAAGTGTCAGGAAAAGGAATCCTGTAACTCAATTTTCACCATAATGTAAGTCCCAGAATGATTATCTTGTGTTTTCTGTTGGCTGTGGACTAAAAAATACTGAAGCACTAGTGAGATTAAGTGTTTTCTCACACAAAGAAAGTAATTTTTGCATTAAATTTAGGATTAATCTACTTTTACAGTGATTTACTCACCTTATAAATTAACTCTTTTTCTCTATACCCAGTACTCCCATTTTTCTTTCTCTTTTGTTAAGATCATGTCTCTGACACATAAATCTATTCCTGTGAAAATCTTGCCAATAGTTCTATTCAGCTTATTAGGCATTTCTTCACAATGCTTGTAACAAAGTACTTTTCATTGCTTTTACCATGAACTTTTTGCTGCACCTTCATCTCAATATCCTATGTACTTTACATACAATTAAGGGAAAGCAGACGTCCCTAGTTTATACTCACATTATCATGTGACAGCGGCACTGTGTGAACTGGAATTGGCTGCCAAAGGATTCTGGGGTTCCAAATCTGACTCTGTGTTGGTGGGTACAGTCCAGCAAGACTTGCCTGAGCACTCATAAGTGTGTGATCACAGTCAGTGCTTTGAACATAAATCTGAAGGAAGAAAAAAAAAAAAAGAAAAGAAACATTTTGGGAGGTAGTATCTTCCACTAGGCTTACTTTATTGTCTTCTTGGTACAAAAAAAGGGGCTGGTACTGAGGAAGTAGTCATTAAAATGGAGTAGCATGAAGAAGGACTATGAGAAAGAAGGAAGAGGGAGAAAGACTGCAGCTGGAATACAATTTTGCTGGGCAACTGAGCTGCAGCATGGTAACAATTATCTTAGGAATCTTAGCAGAGAGCAGGAGATTGACTCTATTTGACCCTCTAGACTTTGGGACATCATATGAGGGCTGAAAAACTGGAACCTAAATGAAAATTGAGTTGTATCTGAATTCCATGTGGAAGTGTAGCATTGGAGATATTTGACAGATGCTCTCCCATGCAGCAGTAAGGGAGCTGAAACTATGTACAGCCTAAAAAGCCCTCCATGTGGTTTTCAGTTAACCATCAGGATAAAAGCTGAACCACAGTTTCAGGGATACTTTGGATTACATTTACTTCAATCGGTAATAAATTTTCTCCAGCTGCACCAGGTTTAGACTCTTATGCATCCAGGAAGTCCTATTAAGAACCATGAAAAACATCTTCCTGCCCAGATCCAGTACTTGCCTCACACTGCTTGTAAACAACGCTCAGGAAATGAGAGTATCTCCTCCGCATGTACTGGCCAAGCTCATACTGCTGTTGTATGCCAAGCTGTAGAAGTAACACAAGAGCGTAAGAGGCTAAAGAAATGTGCTATGCATCCATTCTTACAACCAAAAAAGAATGCAGTAATACTTGATATTATTTTAATAAAGGCTTTTTTCCTTTTCAAAGCGAAGTAGGAAAGAAGAATGAGAAAAAAGGTAGTAAAGTTGCTGGATGTATGGTATTAGATAATGTTAGATATGACTCCTGGTGGAAGCAGTTTTCTGTTTTGCTCTATGGAAAGCTATGTGTATGTTTATCTGAGCTAGTGAGACTTAAAGCAGGCATAGAGATGTTCCAACACCATCTGTCTAGTTTCTACTCTATTACTGTCTCAGAGCTGATTAACTGGGAGTGCAGATAGGACAGCCACCTGTCCATGAAGACACATCCAGGATATGAATCCCATAGAGTATTACCAGTGATTCCTTATGGAGGCTACCGTTTTAGCCTGGGCAAGATCTCATTTTTCAGAATAGAAGACTTGAAGTAAAAGTCTTCCAAGACATTTTGCTGCAATAGTTAATTATTATCAACAGTCTGAAACATTTGATTTTTGATTCTTGCCTATGTTCCCAACTTTCAGTCACTGAATCTTGTTACACTTTTGAATAACATTCACCATCACAGATGTTATTCATAGTTAAATAATAATCCATAAAATGGAATCAAGTCACTTTATCTCTGTCTTAAATTAAACTGATGACAATTCTGTACTCTCAAAGCAAAATAGATTTTCCAGTCCCAACATTTTAGTAGCTCTTAGCTGAACATATTTCAGCTTACCTACATAATTTTGTGAACACATGACATATGAATCACAGAATCATGGAATCAGCTAGGTTGAAAATGACCTCTGAGATCACTGAGTTTAACCTATTACTTAATGCTACCACGTGAACTAGACCATGGCACTAAGTACCATTTCCAGTCTTTCCCTAAACACCCCTAGGGGTGGTGACTCCAACACAATCACACACAATGTCCCTGTAATAGTCTCTATATTGCCATCTTTTTACTAGTACCTGGTTCCATTTTGCTCATGTAATCATTATTGTACACTGGGATCTCAAGTACAGTGATTACTCATTGCTTCCTAAAACAATTTTCTAAGTCATGGGATCAGAGGATAATTCAGGCTGAAAGGGGCCTCAGGAAGTCTCTAGTCCAACCTCCTGCTCAAAGCCAAGTCAGCTATGAGGTCAGACCAAGTTACTCAGGAGCCACTGTGTGTGCATGTGATCACCTCTTTCTTTTGCTAGGATTGTGCATACAGTTTCTTAGGGTATATGTGTGGTTTAGGCTTCTGTCCCAACTTGCCTAATATGCATGTTGTTAAGTCCTGACTCCTGGGTCTTGTAGTCTTCCATACCCTGGAGCAAGCTGGCATGGATTGCTGAATTTGCATAGCGTTTATATGGAATGATTGAGTCACAGCTGAGTTGGGAAGCTGGTCTGCTACTCCTGTTTCTTCAAAGGGGTTGACATGAGCAGAAACAAGCCTGATTTTGCTTTGGAGATCAGTTTTGCCTCCTAAGAATAGTGGGGAAAAGGAACCCCTCAGGCAGTTTGTTGTATTCTGATTTTGATGGAGACATAGCAAGTTCCCCTAGGAGAGAGACCCCTTATGCACATAAGGTCTGTGTGCCTAAAGAAGAGCCACACCTCACAGTCTGCCTCCACGTGCACTATAGTCATTTATCTGGGACAATCAGATTTCTGGCCCTTCTAAACTACTTCGGGGAGACTGCCTGATTCTGAGTACTGGACAAATAACTAGCAGCTTTTTTCCATCCAAATAACATCTTGGACAAAAAGGAAGCACAAGCACCCAGACACAGTGGGTCCTTCTGGTGGGAGGAGAGCAGAACTGGGGTTAAAACCACTCAGTGCCCAAGTTTTGCCCTGCAGACTGATAGTACACTGCACCCTTGGCTCCACTTGTAAGAGGTGGCAGCTAATAGAAGTTACTGTTAAGGCAAGCACAGTATCTGTCAGACACAGTATCTCTGGTTGCTTCAGCTGCTTCTGCTTACTACCAGCAGCTGATTCCACAAATGCCTGCACTAAAATAGCTGAGTTTGAAATCAGATTTCATGGGCATTGCATGAAAAAAGTTACTGCTAAGATGGATCTTAACAGTTCATGAGTTAGGAAGCACCCCTATTCAGCAAAGATTGAGGGAGAATTGTGTCTGTAAGCACTTCCACCACCTTCTGTTACTGATGGTTAAAGCTTCCTCTGTAGTCACAGGTGAACTGAGATGGTCACCAGTGCCTGGCTCCTCCCAGAAGACCTAGACTGCAATCAAAGAGCTCAACAAATGCTGACACTGGACCAGAACAGACTGGCTCAGCTTTATTTAAAATTAGTGAGTGCTGTTGCTGTGTTTCCAAGTTCTTTGGCTGTCCTTAAGTGACAACTTACTAAGGGCTTTATCCAGGTGAAAGCAAAGTTCCAGCCTCCAGATATCAACACACCATGTTCCAGTATTTCAATTCTTGGCCCAGGTAAACAAACTCACCTTGGTAAGTTGGCCATATCCCTGTTGTCTTGCAATTTCTCTGTGCTTATCAGTTGGAAAAAACTCCTGTGGGGTATGATCACCATGGCGAAATACCTGATAAAATAGATGAAATTGCTTTTATGTTACTGGTATTTTTTGTGGTAATTATAACTAATTAGTGTAGTCACAAGGAATATGCAATGACAGTGAGTACTGTATCTGACAGATGCTAAGTATATTAATGGTGCTTGCCTTAAGTCTAGATACCTACATTTCCAGTTTAATCTATTTAGACAAATAGAATTGGTTCTTTCATTGGTGTTTGAGAATAAATTAGCTCAAGTAAATTTTTGTAAATTATAAGAACTAAAGGATACCCTATTATATTTTAAAGAGGTTTAGGTATTTTAGGAAGTATAGATCATAATATTAAATAAACAGAAAACCAGAATCATGTAAGCAATTTTGCAGAAATATTTGAACATTAGTATTTTGGTATGACTAAATTGGAATTCAGAAAGAAGAAACCTAAACTCAAGATATGAGTTCTGTGGCTGACTGCTGTGAAGTTCTCTGAAATGGAAGAAATTAGCCTTAAAAAGTTATATGTTGGCTTTTTCATCACAAGAGGGGACAAAAATGTCATCTAATATGTAAATAGTTGTTCTGAAAACATTGGAATTTCACTTCAGATAAAAGATGTATTTATAGATATTATAAATCTATATATAGATATAGATTAATCGATATATAGAGATATCTCTCTATATGATATCTATATTATATATGTTAATATATTCTATTAATATATTATATATCTATATATATTTATCTATATTATACATATCTCTATATATTTAAAGATACATTGGATTTTTTAAATTTGTATAATGAATTCTTTGCTTTGTATGTGTTGCAGCATAATTCCTTTAAATACGTGCTATATGACTCTAAAATTTTACCACCAGATTTATTTTTTTTTTTTAAATTTCTTAATTCAAGCAGGGAGAAATGAAATTAAAAACTGCAGAACAAAAATTATATAAATGATTTATGTGTGTGTGATGCTCAGAATAAGCTTCAGGTTTCCTGCAAACAAATGGTGCATCATAATCATTGCAAACAGCATTAGCTTCACAGTGCTGGTTTCTGTGTTGCTTCTTCAATGTCATTGTACACTAGTTTGAGTTTCACATACTGAAGTTTACTTTGCATGTTAGTCCATTGAAACCACTGGAAAAGTGGAAACTCTTCCATGGTAAGGAGGGATTTTGCACAGTTGGTACTTAGTTATGAAATCCTCTTTCACATTTTGAAACAGAATCCTGTGTTATTTTTCTCTTAGTGCTATAAAATAAGCATTCTGTATCCATCCAGAAAGTAAGTTCACCTAGGAGTGCACAAAGAAGACAAAATTATAAAATCCTATTTAAAATTGAGATTTTTTTTTTTTTGATAATGAAATAATGAATTTTAAATATGGAAGAAACATTTAAATACTTGAAAAGGTACCCTCTCCTCTCTACCCTAGAGTACTAGAAGAGTAGCAAGTGACAGTAAATTTCAGTAAGTGAAATTTTGAAGAAATTTTCCATACTTACTAGGGACACAAACTTCAGTTTTCTTTTAGCTGTTGTTTGATGAAGAAAGATGCAGAAAAGACAGAACATGAAGCACAGACTCCAAATTCCACAGACCAGCTGCCTTGCTCTCATCCTGAGGGTAGTTTTCAACTATTTTGCACACCAAGGTCCCTGTCTGGATGTGGTGATACAGTAGATATGTGGCTAGGAGAGGTGGAGTCAGTTGTGCGTAGTGAAATCTGAGAGTCGGCTGTGAAGTTGTTGTCTCCTGCCTCTCTCCCCTTCTAGGGTTAGTGCTTTTCAGGGAACTCATGAAATGAAAAGTGTATTTCACATTTGTACTCCATTTCTGTGTCCTATGTATAGCATGGAGTGAAATCTCTGAGCCCTCTAACTCCTGCCCCTTGCAAGACAGGTGAATGTAAAGAGAGAGTGGCTGCCTTCTATTATTTAACTAGGATTTAGTATGGGTCAGTCAGCCTTCCCAAATATGAAAATGCTGTGGATATTTTACTGTATGCAAAAGAGCTACTAAACCATCTGCATTCCTAGTGCTCACAGCCTTGTCTGAATGCTTTGTCCTAGAAGGCTAAATGGAGCAGTGCTAACAAATGTCCTTTTTATAAAGTATCTCTGGATTTTCCCTGGATTTGGCTGTGATTTGTAGGAGGAATAAGCAACAGAAGGTTTTGTTGCAAAGGAACAGATATAAGCCTAAGTTCATCACAAAAAATATAAAGATATATGAATGAATTTTTGATCTCTTTAGTAGATTGACTCTTTCTATTGGCAAAGCATGTGACACTGTTTTCTAGAACTATGCCCCAGAATTTCATAGTTAGGTAAATTTTTAATTTTCAAATTTCACTTGTTGCAAACACTCTCATTGTTATATATGTATATTTGAAGACTTGTTTTTGTCACTTTCCCAGTATATTTTAAATAAGGAAAAAAATCTATCTCAGAGACACCATTGTGAGACAGGATTGATCTTGCAAGTTATTGGCCTATGTTCAGTCCCATCGACGTGTTAATGAAAGTCCTGTTAATATGTTAAAATTGAGGGTGATTTCTTAGTCATCAGAATCTCTCTGTAAGAATTTAAGAGAAATTACTGAAAAAAAAAAATATGATGTTGCTACCTGAAAAGGTTATATAATCTCAAACTAATTTAAGGCACATAACAAAACTTCTTCTGATTATTAGATATGGACTTGTCTAGGAGGAATGGTTCTCCTTCCTGACATAACAATGTTGTGTCTTTCACATCTGTCAGAGGTAAAGAGATTCCTCTGTGAAACATCCAGAGGTCACACTTTTATTTTGCTTTTATCTCTGACAATTTTAAGAGATTCAGAAATAGAAAAATGTGGGGAGATACCCACATTTGTTGAGAAAGAATATGCTTTTTTGCTTTTTTTTTTTGCTTTTTTTTTTTTTAAATTTTGAGGCACTTTGGGAGAGATATGGGTCAACTGATGAAAGCTATTCACACCCTGTACATGTTATACCTCAAAAATTTCTCTGAAGAGTCTGTGTTATGCTGTTTCTAGAGAACATGGCGTCAGACAGTACTCCTAAAATACAGTGCTCTGCAAGACAAGATTTTTAAATAGACCAGCTCAGAAAAAATAGGCTAGTTCTCAGAATTGCAAGGTTCCATTCAGGTTCTTCATATGCTGTAGATATGTCTAGGAGGGACTGCAGATCTTCAACAGGAGCAGAAATATTTAATTTTCATCTTTTCAAGAATCCATTGTCTCACACTTTATGTGAGACTTCTGTATCTAGGAAGGTAAAATTACTCTTACTTAAGGATGACAAAATATTGGTATAAAAATATTAATGAAATGGGAAAAAATATTAGTGTTAAACCTGATGCTTGCTTCCTTTGATGTGATCTTGATGCTTCTAATTCTGTGAGAAAAACATGTAAAGGGCTGGAATTGTTTTTAAGTACACCATGTTGATTAATTCTGTTCCTGTTGAAGGTCACAGAGGGAGAATGAAATAGTGTGCTGTGTGCTGTGGTGAGAGGTGTGTAAACTATAACTTTTCCAACGTCAAGCTAACTGCTTCTTTAATGTGCTTGCAGCCTGTGTTAAAGCAACAGCTGAAGGTGGAAGAGGAGAAGATAATAATAAAGGTAATAACTGTAGCTCTGTCACTTCCTTGGGAGTACAAAGGACAATATATGAGGTGTAGATCACATGCCTTTATCTTACCAATAAACTTGATGAAATATTTACGAGATCATGATAACCATAATATTACTAAGCAAGTAAAAGTACTGCTTTGTGTTGTATTCTGTACTGATATCTGAACACTGTGTTAAGAGATGCTGCTGGATCTTTGACATTGTTGAGGGAATGCAAATATTCATTTACATGTTAAAACGTGTTAAAAATTGCTTCATGGTTTAAGTGGTTGTATTGTATTTGAAAGCTTACTAACCCAAAGGACAAAACTTGACCCTCTATCCCCAAATTACAATACAAAGAACCCTTTCCAGGCTGTGATGCTTACCTGTTCCCCCCACTTTCAAGTGCAGAGTTAAATCTGCTTGGTATGTAAACACAGGGTAGGATTGGACTTGCAGCTTGAGATGCTACTTCTTCATTGACAATGAAGAAATGCCAGAATTGGTTTAGTGATAAGCATGTTAAAAGAAGACTTCAGTGTAGAATTAGTATGGGGAGAAGGAGGCAGGTGGAGGATTTCAACCTGCCCACCCTGCCTCCCCTTCTTTCCCCTGCCTGAAATAATTGATGGATTGTTATTCCAGCCTGTAGTGTTGAAGTCATAATTCTGTGGCTTCTGCACAGTTTTGATGTCCATATCTTCTTCCATGACTTTTCCTCATCTTCTTTTCTCAGCTCCAATCAGATCAAAGCTATATGTGTCAAGAGAGCCCAATGTTTGCTCTGGTGTACAGTGTACCTCTGTCTCCTGCTTCCACGCTACGGTTAAATGTTGAAAAGCGATGGTATCATTTCTTCAGCTGCAATAAACCAACAGTCAGAACAAAAAAAATCCAACTCCAGGCCACTGGCTTAATAGGTAAATAGATAGGAATCAGCTGCTTTTATTTAGCTAATGCTTAACATAGACTTCTTCAGTCCTTTGTGTTAGGAAAACAAAGGCATGTCATGTCACCATGCCTTGCCTCAGGGACGCACTACCCCCTGCCTCAACATTAGCTCTGCCCCAACCAGATACACATTTTCTGTTAATGATTTCACTGCTGGCATGCAAGAATACTCATGCAATAATACTCTTTTCTGCACATTTTCAGACTGAGTTAGAAGCATGTCCAGCTGCTTTGAGGAGTTGGGTTAAGGCTTGTTATGAATATGAACACAATGGAGTACCTTTCTCCTGCAAATAAAGTGATCTTCACTGCTAGCTGGGGCTCTTAAGAGCTGTGCATGACGTCCTTATTACTGCTGGCAGAATACATCACTTATTGCCCCATATTCTCTGATCCTTCCTTGAACTGCAGCAGAAAAGAGGAGACAGCAGTCAGTGTTGGGACTTGTAAGGAATACAGCAGTGGCTGTTCTCAGTCTATTCGGCGTTCTAGGCAATTGTCTTCTTTTTGGGTTCAAAGCTGCACTTTGGATGTCATCTGAGACAAAGTACTTTTTTTGCACAGTGGCCAGCGTCTTTCCATTACACTGATGCACATATAAAGTAACTGTTTAGAAGCTGATGAATTTATTCCAGATATATTTTCCTTTAGGTTTACACAGCTGTTCTTCCACTGATGATGTTCTCAGCACCTTCATCTGGAGTTTTTCTGGACTGTAGAACTTCCTCCTCTCAAGTGTGAACACTTTCTCTCCAGTTCTCTATGACTCATCAACTTTGTGGTCATAAAATACACTGACAATTAAAATGCAGTTTGGTAGTTGTGTTTTAACATGATTACGATAATATCCAAACAAAGGGATAGCTGACAGTATTCCACAGAGTGGTGTTGCTTGTTTTGGTCTTGGGCCATCAGTGAGCCACAAACCTGAATTTTGTGCAGTGCAAAATTACATTATTCTTGTTTTTCCTCCAAATTCTGTGAACAAATTCAAGTAACCTTGCTTGAGTGTGATGGATGACTGCCACTGCAGGAAAGATGGGTTGTAGCAAATGGCTAGGAGATTGAGGCCTTTACACTACACTGTCTAGTTATTTAGACTTGACAATGAGTTGTATGGACCAACAGGATCATGTTGTTTTGACAATGAGAGATGAAATATTACTTGTACTGAAAGAACATTTTTTTCCGGCCAGCCATCGCCACAGCTGTCTAGCTTGGGAATAAAGCAGAAGTGGTTCATGCAGGTGCTGACATCAGTCCAAACAACCTCCCTGTGTGTAATCAAGCATCAAGCTATTGTCCTTGTGCACCTTAGAATACCTGAGGGGTTTGGGTTGCTGCTTTCTTTAAATTTTAATAACTGTATTTAACTTTGAGATAGGCTACAATAACTATGATTAAAGCAATTGTTCTCCTCAGCTGGAATGATTTTTGATCATGCCCTAGCACAATGCTGCAAGATTTGAAATGCAAATATGTGGGAGGGAAGAAATGTTCTCTCAATAACTTTTTTTATTTCTTTTGGAATAAAAACCAAAAAGTCCTCTATAAAAATGCCAGCTGAGGTAAAATATAAGCCAATAATTTCTCATAAATATTTTATCTTTCTGCTAATCATTGTCATTGACCCCTGTGAGTGATTTACTTTTTGGTACTTAAATCCTGAATTACTAGGGAAGAATTAATATATTAGCAGTTCTTTCAGAGCTAATTCCTCCCCCTCCTACTTTCTGTTCTGTTCCTGTACTGTTATCATCTTTCACGATCTTTAGATTCTTGGAGTTTTTTGGTTATATTTGCACATCTTCATTTAAATCAGAAAAGCTTTTTATGCTAGGACATAGGCATGCTTTCATAGCATGTTTCAAATCTTTTTTCAATCAGATGTTTTCTTGAGAGGCTGATGATTTATTTAAATATTGCCACAAACGTTTTCTGAATGAAACTGTCAGAACTGTTAAAATGGATGACTATGCTTTTATGTCACTACACTGTGTGTATTAATACTGACTAGACTGTCTGGTGGTGGTGTGTTTCCAAGGTCTCCTTGGCATTTCCAAGGAAATCTGCATTGACTGTCAGTATGGCTGTTAGAAACAAACTGTATGTTTTGCCTTCCATTTCTCTCACCTTAAATCAAACTAAAATAATTATTGCATATCAGGATAATATAAATTTTCAAACTTTCCTTTAATTTAGAAGTATCTTGATCAACCTCAACGAAGTACCTTGAGTAATGTCCCATCTTCTTGCCTACTTTAATCTTGTGTTTTCCATATTTGTATTCACAGACATACCCATAAAGAGCACAAAAGGCGTAAAATTGCCTTTTGCAGAAATATGGGACAAACTGTCTGGAGGGCAGTAGCTTAAATGGAGGACAGACAAAATGGTACTGGCAATCACCTTGTTGTTTTGGGATAGAGGAAGTAAGTTATATGTTGGAGTGGTAATAGCTTCAAGGATCCAATTTTACAGATAAAGAAATGCCAGTAAAATGAAGATACAGCTAAAATCATGCAGGGAATTGACCAAGGCCTTTCTAAGCTGCTGCCACTCCTGAGACAGATTAATGTTACCTGGAGATACTGATAATTCTTGGAAACAACCAAGCTACCCACTAGCAACTTAGTTAATAATTGTAATGTGGATTTAGTTTTACAAAGTGTGGGTTTATTGGTTTGATTTATAACATGTTGAGCTTTCCAAGGATTTGGGAAAAGCCCTACACAAAGTACAGAATGCTTTGATTTTTTAACTCAGAGTAACTGGATAACTCTAGCACAATCCAGGCTATTCCAGTGGCATAATAGACTTGGCCTTTGGTGGAAGCTATTTGATTAGGTGAGAGCAAAAAGTGGATAAGCAAGTTTAATGCTTCAGGTAATGGGAAAAAATACTACCCAAAGGAATCCTGAATTTAAAAGATACACCGTTAGGTTCATGTTCTGATTTACATCAGTAGAAGGAAGATGGTAGCCCACAAAACAAGCTTCCTTTTGATTTAGTTTGCCAAGCAGGAGAGATTTGGTCAATATTCTACATGTGATTCTTCATATGTTTTCCACACACACTACATAGTGAATAATTCATAAAATATTTGCAGTTAAACTGTGAATCTCTTCTGCTTGGATCAGAGCATTGTCTAAACTTAATTTAAAGCAAACAATGAGAATAATAAAATAGAATGAAATGTGAGTTTATTTCAGTGAAAGCCAAAGAAAAACTGTATATCTAAACATACATGAGAACCAAGAAACAGTACAATAGATGGAAGAATATTTGCCTTTATCTACAGGCACCTCAGACAAATATTTTGCAAAAGCATATTGCCATCTAGTGTTAAACTCTTTTCTGTTCATTGTATGTTGGGCTGCTGTAGGTGCAGTAGGTTCCTGATAGACACTTTCATGAGAATCATTGGAAATCCCATAATGTGTTAAGAAATGCAGAAAAGCATTACTGCAATGAGACATCAAGAATAAAAGGCCACATTTCCAAATTCATATAAAATTTAATTTCAATAATTTTTCACTCCTATATTCAGGGTTGCTGGCAATATATGGGTACTCACTAGGAGTTAAGAGTTTGTTTAAGTTTTGTTTCTTTCAACACTATGAGAAGTGGTGAAAAACAATGCAGTTATTTTTATATACTAATTACTCCTAAATAATTTAGTCTTTGTGTATTTTCATCTGTGTTATAGACATTCAGCAAAAGAGAGAGGCTTTTGGATTAATTTTATTTAATGTGAAAAAGAGAAATTCTGTATATTTTATTATTAGTGGTATTCAAATATAACATAGCTTTCACATCACTCTGTTTTATTTTTTATTTGAACTCATTTGATTAATAGTAATGACTTTCAGATAGTGAGCTGAAGATAAAAAGAACTTTTACCTCCATGACATCCTGCTTTATAGTTGTACAAAACTTTGCTATACTTTGGTGATTGAAGCTGTAATTTCCTATTTGTATGATGTTTAAAAAAAGAGTTTTCATCTAGAAACATGTCAAGAAAGCTCCAGTATATCCAGCAACACTGCCTTCTCTGTTAAGACATTTTTTTCAACTGATGGGAGGAAACAGTTTTCAACCATTCAGACAAATTTATTTTCATGGGACCATTTGCCAAAAGTTTGAGTAGGCAAAGAAAAGGAAAAGGGAGAAGATTATTGTACATTTCACCATCTGCTCACCTTGGAAAGGTAAAAGTAAATATGGAGTTCTAATAATTTCCTAACTATGTATGTATGTATAATTAATTA
This sequence comes from Parus major, assembly GCF_001522545.3. Lineage (NCBI taxonomy): Eukaryota > Metazoa > Chordata > Aves > Passeriformes > Paridae > Parus > Parus major. The sequence continues at coordinate 42,927,465 of NC_031769.1, read as the reverse complement.
CTGGGCTGCTAATACAGCTGGGTTCTTGTCATCCTGAGAATGAGCAATGAAGAAACATCCTTAACTCTGTAGCAGGCATAGTTTTTGTGCCTGCACTTGAACAGAATTGTCCAAATCAAGTTAGCAGCCTCTCTTGTGCTTGCTATTTTGATTAAACCATTTTAAGAAGCTGGTTTGGTTTCAGGTTAAATTTTGTTTTTGAAAAAGCATGGCTGCAATGGATTTTTTTTCTCATACACTACCATATTCTATTTTCTTCTCTTTTTCTTTTGATACATAGCTCTGATCCTTACTTACTCTTTTTCAAGCAACTAACATTTGTTGATTTCATAGACTTTTACCACCTCCTGTCACTAATGCTCTAAGAAAATTACTTCCAAGATGTTTCTTTACTTTTTTCCCCTTCATTATCACCTTGTGAAGCTAGAAATATCCAATCTCCCTCCTGCTGTTTAAATTTTATTTTCCTGGAAACAACATTTTGGAAGTCGTATTGGAAGTCTTGGTATGGCTTTGATTTATCTCTAAACTGTTCAAGAAAATCTGTGTTTTATTGAAGTCACTGTATCACACACACCAGGTTTTGATAATAGCAAAGACAATCTTAGACATTTGGGTAAATTCAAAGTAAATGCAGTTTGGGAAATAATATATATTATTATATATTATATATATAGTATTTCCCTTTAAGAAAATGGGAAAAGGAGAGACCCCATTGGCAGAGATCATGCATTACTAATTGTTACCACCTGTATCTAAACCCATGAGACAATCACAATGTTCAGGTACATACCTGTGTTTTATAATGGCTCCAGATGTATTCTGTAAAGTAAATGACATTACTATCTACTACATCAGTGGAATATTGCAGAAGTGTGATGCAAGTATTACAATGTACTTTCAATGCATTTTGACTTGGCTGTTTTGTGCATTGGATAAATGAATTTCCCCGTCCTTTTTGGTCAGCTGTGGGCAGAGACTGTTGCTGCTTTCCTAGAGGTAAGGTAGGAAAAAGAGATGGCCAAACTCCCAGTTCCTATGAGCCATAGACTGAGATTTTCCTATGGCAAAGAGCCAGAAGATGCGTATGTCAGAGACTTTAGAGCTCTGTGAGTATTTCAGAGGGAAGGGACAATAGCTTCATTCTTAGGGTCACCCATTTTGCTGGGGGAGAAAGTAGAAAAAATATGCAACTGTTTCTCAGCACTCTTTGTGCTAGAAGCTTTGTTAGTTCGTGTCTTCACATAGTCAAATATTTGGACAAATTCACACCATTTATGTTCATTGCTGTTGATTAAAAGATGAAGTTTTGACCTGGAATGCTGCACTGTGTTTCTCAGTGTGTGTTTCTAATCCCATCTGTGAAACAGCTGTAATGTCTATATTACGTGCTATGAATGCCACACACACACACATATGCATCCAAACCATTGGTCTCCAAAAGTTTCAGTGACCTGCCTTGCAAGAAATTGTAAATAGTTTTGCTGGGTTGTATAGGAACATCTGATGATTACTTGCTTCAGATCCTGACATCTCTGATCTGTAAATCATGTTTCTTTCTGCTGGGTTTCTCACTAAGGGCAGATCAGACTGCCTATAATGTTCTCTTTGTGGGTAAACAAATCCAGGTCAGATTTGTGTTGCTCTTGATTTTCAGTGAAAGTGGGGCTTTACAATATCAAACATGAATCTCTTATTGATGATTACCATGTTCAATACAAAAATTTCTATTCTTAAGTGTTTTTTAAGAATCACAAGTTAATTAACCAATGCATAATTCAGTGAATTGATTTTCAAGTTCTGAAAAACATGCATATTCTGCTGTGCTGCCTTACAGGTATATTTAGGCCTAGAATATCTTCACTGGACACATACAATTATGAAAGCATGTGTATTTCCTGCCCTAAGGAGCAAAAAAATGAAACCCATTAACAAAAAGATCTAGTCTGGTTCATCTGATTTTACCCTTTTGGTCTTTTATGCTCTACATCATTAAATTACATATAGTTGTCTCCTTTTTGCAGTATTAAAAATAATGCTACAAAGTCAGCTAACTGTTCATATTTTTAGAATTATTTTCCAGGATTAACATTCAAATAATAAAAAGAAGAGCAAGCAAGCATAGATTTCCTGTCTGTGTTTAAATGACAAAAAATATTCTGTACTAATTTATAAAAGCTTATATGTAGACCGCAGTGATTAAAGTAATTTGGATAAATTATATCGTTTGCTACTATTTGATCCAAACAGTCTTCTTTTCATGCATTTTAGAGGAAAATATTAGGATTTCAGTTTTGTCCATAATATGTGCTGCATATAAATGATGAGAGTTACCCTGGGAGAGAAAAATCTTCCTTTGATTTTGCCAGCATAAAATGGAAGTATGTCTAGGGTAAACTTGAAGAGGACAGCAGAAGTAGATACTTGTAGTATAATATGTAACAGTGATTGTTTGATTGAATGTTTTTCATTTCTTAGAGGGAGCTGCAGCATAAAAACTGTGTTACAGTGAAGGAAATGGAAATGACTGGTATGAGACAAACTGTGAGGGAAGAGAAAGAAGTACCACATTCTTTTTTAGTATTTGGATGAAAAACTACTGGGTTGACTTTTTTTTTAATCTACTTCTGCATGCCAGATTGAAATATCCACATTTCAGTAATACTGTGAAAACTGCTTTATGTTGGTCCTATAACTGAACTAATGTTTCTTTTCTAGGTTATTTCTTTTCTTTCCAAGGATAGTGTCCTTTCTGACTATGGCAGAGTATCTGACAGGCCCTAGCACTATAGAAAATGCTGTTGTAGGCTGTTCTGAAGTAAGAGCAGCCTTCAAACTATTCAAGCCTCCTTCTTTTCACAAAATTACCCCACAAAACAAAAAAACTAGTAAGAATGAGAAAGTACAAATCTCTCTGAAGTGCTGTCCCTTTCTGAAGTCCTTGCAATTGTAACCTTTATGATTTCATGCTGTATGTGACCACTTTTCCCTGTGTCAAATGGGACCCACCTGACACTCTCATCTTGCTCACAGCACCTCTGTAATAATTTTCATCTTTTTGTAGCCTATTCTGTGTTAGTACAATGCACATCTCAAAGCACCAGCTCAACCTGTGATTGCTTTTCAGACAAATGTTCTATCAAAGTGAAATATGTGGTTTCCAGAAGGTAAACAAAGTAACATCAGTGGTTGTCTGCTGGACACTTTCATGGACCTTTTATCCACACCAAGACCTATGCATTTTTCACGTCAGCTCTGAACTGTGACTGAAAGCAACAAACTTGTGTTTGTGTAACAAAAATTACATAATATTAGGAAAAGCATCCAAGCTGTTGTTCCTCAAACCATTCCTCTTTTTGAAATCCATTGAATAACAAATGACCCACCTTTGCAACTTTTGCATTGCCAACTTTTACATTACATACTCTGAAATATGGAATTGCCTGTACAGTAACTCTGCAAGCCAGAGTGGTCTGATAAGAATCAGGAAATTACTTTGTACTAGAAAACTCAATGGCATTACCTGGCCAGTCTCTGGTTTTCTGGTGAAAAAAAAAAAAAGAAATTAAGGAGCAGATCCTCTCTTCTGTTTTAGTACTCTTGGCATGCTCTGTGTTTTACAATCTAATGCAATGACACTTCTGGTTCATGTCTTCAGTTTCACAGCTGATATGCTAAACAGGTAAGGTTTTCACATGAAATGAAGCTAACATTCAACCACTGCACTGAACCACAGCAGACACTGCCATTGCTCTTTCTCAGCCTTGGAATATAAATTCTAATATCATGCTATCTGTGGGGTTATTTCTGGTCAGCAATATTGGTTTATAACTTAGGGGCAGAAAGAATGGATGGATAGCATTGTGGAATTTTCAGGCAGCATTTGATGAGAACCCAGAGAGAGATGAGGGAATTTTTATTGTTAAACTCCAAGTAGGAACACAATTACTCTGGGAAACTCAGTCAGAATAATGATAGTTCCTGAAGATTTTTTTTAAATTGTAGCAAAAAGTGTGAAATGAAGGTACCCAGGTAAATAATGAAGTACAGCACCCAGAAAAGGTGACCTCTGTGACAGATTACAGTACTTTTTTAAAGCAGGATAGTCAACACTTTTGGCCAAAGTGTAAAAAGAAAAAAAAAAAGAAAAGAGATATTTAGAGACAGTAAATGAGCTGACACAGATTTGTCTGCTTCAACCTCACAATCCTCACCCCTAACTAATACTGAGTTTTTCTCTCTAAGTACAACTTTAGGGTCTATTTCTGAGCACTTGCTTCTTTGTCTATGCATTCAGAAAAGACCTTGCAATGTTTATTTCTGAGCATTTGCTTCTTTTTTCTTTGCATTCAGAAAAGACAGTGCAATGCTTCCTAGCTCATGCTCAGCTGCCATCTGGAAATATCTCTGTTTCACTGAGCTGTTTTATCTTTATTCATCATTGTTTCAAAGCTTTTTATCTTTTTATTTATTAATCCTATTAGCATATTGTTTTCCAGCTGAAAACCATCAAACAATTACTATGTGGAGATTACTGTGCTGTAGAAATGGTCTCGTTTCCTAGTGCATTCTAATGCACTATTTGTCCTTGGGTGTGAAGCATTAGTCAGCTGGTAAATTGGAGTGCCTACACTGCATTTCTCATCAGGCAATAGTATAATGGACATGGAGATGAGTTTTATGGCCACTGATATAATTTTCAAGCTTCCCAATAACTACTAACTCAAACTTTCTCTCTTGAAAACAGAAATAATTAATCCAAGTTGGAAATAAATACAATTTTAATTAAGAAAAACAAAAACAACAAAATCTAGGTTGTTCCTCCCTCTGATACTCTTGTGAATGGAAACTTGGGAGGGGTACAACTGCAGCACTTCTCCAACATTCCCATTTTACATTTGTCTCGGTTTGGAAAACAGGTGTCTGCTAGGGAAGGCAGGAGCCTCCCTTGGAATGAAAAATGTAAACCCCTTCCCTCCGAATGATTATAATTTTGAAATTCAGGGCCTCTCGGGCAAAGATATGGGGATAGGAATAACAGTTCTCTACTAGTATGTATAACGAGGAAAACAAACAATAACTACAG
>NC_031769.1:42587509-42622129 GCF_001522545.3 Parus major | reverse complement strand
GAGGAGAGGAGAGGAGAGGAGAGGAGAGGAGAGGAGAGGAGAGGAAAAGGGAAAGTTGGTTTTGCTGGTAATATATTACTATCAAAAGCATGAGACCTCATGTATGTACTTTGCATGGACAGATGTAGTTCAGCTCTCCTTTGTGCACAGAGGTAATGTTGTTTTCAAATGAGTTTCAGTGGCACCGACTGCAAAGCAACAAAGCCAAGTCAGTCCTAAGGGACTTACAGTTACTATTCAGAAAGTCAGAGCAGGCTATTCTTCAGTGCCAAAAAATTTCAGGTCATCTAATTATGGGGTGTGCACCATCAGCCGTGACAGTAGGAAAACAAGTGCTTGTTGGAAAATTTTCCTCATCCCTGTTTTAACCTTCAAGATGAGTTGTATCTAACCCAGTGCTTCAGCATGTGATGATTCAGGTGGGATGTGCAGGAACTGGTATCAGCTGCCCCAGCAGTGAAGCTGCTGCCAGTTATTGACTTTATGGGGAGTGCTGACAGCTCTTTCCTGCACTCAGAGCTGTTTCCCATTCCTCACAGCCCACAAATGGCCCCCACTGCCCTATGAGTTGTCTTGAGGTTTGCTGGCACCATCTTATTCACCAGCTCCACTAAACAAACAGGTATGTGACAATTGAACCTCTTAGGCTCTTCCAAGATGTTTCTGTGCTACAGGTCCAGCCCAGACTGGAGACCGGTGCTCCCTGTGAATGAAACAGCTCATCCTGCATGGCCTGTGTTTAGAAGGGCTTGTGCTGTCTTGTATTCATGCCCTGGATCCAAATTCTTCCAGCAGAGCAGGGAGTGATGCAGTCTCTTGGTATAAGGAAAATCGAATAGATTTTTGCTGAGCCACAACAGAACCACACTACTGGAACTACAATAGACTTAGATGCAGAGATCAAAGACTCAAGTTTTATCAAGATAAAACTTGAGTCTTTGAAAGAACCAGAAAGCTAAACTTTCTTTTTTTTTAAAGTAAACTGTTAGCAGCTTCTCAACATCTTTCTCATTAGTTAATCTCATGTTTGCACAGACACCTTGAAATCCAAACAGCACGTGAAGTATCTTGTTAAATGCAACTGGCATCCAATCCTAGTCCCACAGTCCCATAAGCGTCCCAGGCAAGAAAACGAGAGAGTGGGGGAAAAGCTCTCTTTGCAAGCTTCATTATCATAACAAATCTAAATAATCAATCCATTCCTTTTCACTGCAGTTTGACCACACTTTTTTCTTTCTTATCATCTCTGTCTAATTGAGGTGCAAAACAATGTGCAGAGGGTGGCCCTCGACTTACAAGTATTCACTTTTCATACATCATCTGTTGCTTAGGTTGAGTGGGCTTCCCCTACCCTGGGATACCTCTGTCTTTTGAGCATTCAAGCTAATTTGACATATCTTCTCACTGCTTGTTGAGGGTCTTCTCTAGAAATCCTAATTCTGAGCCTAATATTACTATTTACTGTCAATAATCTCAGCTGCAGCATCAGTAATGAGTGCAAAGTGGCCCTTTTCTTCACTGTGCTTCTGGGTGGTCTTTACCTGGCATTTGTTGTATTTCTGAGATGATATTTGCCTGGAAATGCTACAGAATTCTGCAAGAGAGGTGCCACAGGAGCTCTTTGCTAGTCAGACCTTCTGTGGAGCTAACTGAGCTGAGCCACTGGTGAGTGAAGTAGAATCCCAGAGGCTGGTGGCTCCTATGGAAGAGCTGCATTCTCCAGGTCCTGATGTTAAACCTGCATGAATTTTGGGATTGATGAAGCAAACCAACAGAATGGAAATACCAAACAATGTGAAAATTATGAAAATTAAGACCCTGACTGCACTTCATATTCTGCCTGTATATTTGTGATAAGCACCTAAACTTAGTTTCCTATATTCAGTTTTGCTTATTTTCCAACTACAGCCACCTCCCTAGATGTTTAAATTATTTGATTACTTACTTAGATACCTACAATTTAGATGTAAGAAATTTATGTCAGTCTTGCAAAACAGTCTGACCTGCTATGTTGGACTTAGATTTTTGCATTCTGCTCCTCAAAGTCGTTTGAGCTGGGATAATGTCCACAAATTGTGGCATGAGAGGTTCAGATTAGACATTAGGAAGAAATTTCTCCACACTGGAAGAAGTTACTGAGAAGCTGTAGATTAAGTGTCCAGTTTAGAGCAGTATCAGAGGGAGAGTCAGAAATGTGGAACTGCTGCACATTGGCACCAGTGGTGCTCAGCCAACATTTCTGGGACTCTAAGTACCCTAGACTGTCTGCATTTCAAATACAAGCAGAAAACTGATCTTTGTGGCTATGAAATGGCCAGAAACAAAACAAATGCTTTTTCTACTATGTATTCAGAAGAGAATGGGCTTTATTTTGGTTTTTAATGAAATGTGCTATCAAAATTCTTGCTGTGCATTGTCCATCTTGCTGCCAGTCTTGCTGCTCCTGACTATAGCTGCAGCTTAATCATTTGCTATGTTTCTTACTGGAAAAAGCCATGTGGTATAATCATGTTTTCAAACATAAACTCAGTATGAAATTTAGCTTTGTTTCTGCCAATAACCTTCAGCAACACTTGATGTATCTGCCTCTTTCATTGGGTTCTGTCCCCAGGTTTTCATTGATCCTTCTCCAGACAGGCTTTCATTGGATGTGTGAGTGAAGGGGAGCAGTGGTGCTGCTGTGAGCTCCTGCTCTGAGCAGGAGGAATGTGTGTACAGGTTGGGGCATCTCCTAAGGGGTTTTACACCTCTAGGATTCCCAAGGTGTATGATTCTTTGCTAGATGCCATGAGACATGTCCCTGGAAAAGTTACTGATAACTTATCATTTGCTGTGACAGTCCCTGATAAGCTGTCACCTCTGACCTGCCAGGCCTTGAGTTGCGTTCAATCTCCAAAATTTTTGTTCCAGGACACTGCACCATCATCTTTCCCCAGGGAGAGCAGCTGTTTTTGCCCCATGTGAATAGGGCCTGACAGCCCTCACACAGAGTCCTGTGCACTGCACAGGGTGAGGCTGGATGGCAAAGCCTGGGCCACTGTGAACTGTTGAGACACAGCCTTGGCTGACCAGCATTGTCCTAGCTCCAGTAATGTCTCCAAGTGCGTGCCCTGTGACAGGGCTCCCATCCCCAGACACTCACCTCTGGTTCTTCAGTGTAGTGTCAGCACACTGACATCCATCTTCTCTACTTCTACACCTCACTCCAAATGTTTACTTCTTCCTCTCCTGATGAACCACTTCAGCTTAACACACAGAGGCTGGAGATTCCTTCTCTCTGATTTTCACCCATAACTGGCTGTGAACTATTTATAGTGTCGAAGTCCATTCCCCCCCGCTTTTATATGTGTAGATTAAGCAGAGTTCAAATGCATGTCTGCATGAGAGGTGTGGGAGGCTTTAGAGAGATGAAAATAACAGGAAGGCAGCTGCTGCTTGTTGGCTCCGTTGGTGCAGCTCAGCACTCCCCTGTCTGTTGGCGGACGGATCAACTCACATTAATCAAAATACAGTTAATATTAAAAAAAGCAGATAAACTCTTCTGCCTGGGTGCTAAATTGCCATTCATTCTGCAGTTTAGCTTCCTCCACAGGCTCATCAGAAAACAGAAATCACCATTGTGCTGGTGATTGCTGGGATTCTTCTTAGAGGAGCAGAAGAGCAAGAATGCAATATAATTTAGGCTTTGCAATCTGGAGGTGCAGAGAGAGAGTCTCAATTGTTGCTGTGAAAGCCACTTTCAAAGTCTCTGTAAAAACCTGCCTTGCCAGGTAGGGGATTGGGGAGGTAGCCCTGGGGATGCTGAGATGCCCATGCCCACAGCTTGTCTGCAGAGTCCAAAGAAGGAGTTCAGGTGTGGGACTGGTTTTTGGGGTTATGGAGCACACTTGGGCAGCCCTGCAGGATGCTGTGGGAAAGATCCTGTAGGCTGAGTGCCACAGTGCACCCACTGCCCTGAAGCACAGCAAAATGTCATAAATGTCATGCCCTGGTGAGAGGACACTGGTTGCCCCTTAGAAAATCTCAGCCATCTTCAGCAGACGGTTTTGTGTACTCCCACTAAAGCCATAAACACTTTGGATGGGTGTGTTTTCATCCTTGGTTGTTTGTAAAAGCCCTCTGCAGTTTGGCTGCTCTATAAATAGCAATTATTTTTAGTTCCTGATGAGAAATGTACATGGTACAAAATCCTACAGGAAAACTCACTTCCTGCCAAGTCCAGATGGAGGGTTTGGAAGGGACTTGCAGCTCCCCCTGCATTACACGGGGCCCAAATGAAGCTCTGAGGGAGCACAAAGGATTTGTGCCAAGTGGGATGGACACCTCAGGTGAAGGTGCCAGGCAGACACCTGGTGTGGCTCTGGGGAATGAAGGCTTTCCCTGGCTCTGCACTGCTGACCCCTCCATCCGTCATCACTCCCCAGCAGTCTGATTGGACTGGGAGGTCAGCTCGGTCACTGGAGGCAGCCACCCACCCCAGATCTTCTTGATGGTTGTGTTTGCCTCAGGGAAGAGTGGCCAAAGCCTGGGGAATGTCGTAGGCTTGTCCCTGAACCTCTAGTACAACCTCAGAATGCTCAGCCATGCAGAATTATCAGTTGGAATCAGAGTGGAGAGGAAAGTCTGGCTGTGCCTAAGGAGACATCCTGTGAGGCCACCCAGGCCTGGTGCTCTGATGTGTCCCTGCATCAGGGCTGGTGTGTGCCCTGGGTGCCATTTTACTGCAGACACTGCATGGATGAGATCATGGAGCTGATGGTCCCTGCTCCTCCTCTGCCCCCACATATATACTCCTGATTTGCTGTGTCTATACTGCTGCCAGGCCTTTTGGTAGCACTAGATGGGAGGGGAACATATGACTAAACAGGCTAATTTTGCATAGCACAGAAATATTGATTAGCAAGAGGCTTATCAACACACAATGAAAACATGGATGATTGATGCCTCCTCACTGACCTTTTGTGGTAAAACAGTGACTTCTCCATGTATTGTGCAACCTTAGAAACAACAACAAGTAATAAATTTGGAGTAAACTATGGCTGTACTCAATGCTTTATCCTAAAAACATTTTTGCTGCAGGGATTAGTTGGAAATTGCACTGCAAAGAACTTTCTGAAGAGACATCTTTAATTTTCTCTATTGCTTTAGTTGTTGCTAGCAAGTGCCCTGCTTAATTATGAATGCTTCATGCTCTCCCAAGGATTTCATCCTTTCCTCTTCTCCCATCAGGAACCACCTTTTTCTGTGAATGTCTCAAGATGCCTTAAAGCAAGAAAAGCTCTGTGGGATGTTTGCCAGATTTTTGCCAGGCTCCTTTAGGTGAGAGTGGAATTTCACCCATCTATCCCAAAACCCATCTGTCCCATCCTTGCACACTGCAAATGCCTAAGAACTATCCATTGTCAGTGGAGGGCTCCAGATGAAGATGTCCCTGGGGAATTTGGCTGTGGGTGTCTGCTGCAATGGATGATGTTCCCTTCCCATATTTAACTGGGACCTGCTTGGTGTGGGGATTGATTTTTCCACATCCTTCAATGGCAATTCAGTCTAGCTTGTGATCAAAGCTGAAGCTGGAGCCATGTTGTGACATTTGAAAAGGCTCTTGTGGAAGTGCAAACTCTTTAAATGGTACTGGGTCACTAAGAAAGGACAGAGTTGGTGTTGGTGCAGATGCAGCACTTTAAGGAGCTCAGGTGTTTCTGAGCCTGAAACACCTTCTGCCCTCTTTTTTCCCCCCTTTTACAAATGTAATTTGATCCTGCTTATGTGGAGACAGCTGGAAAAACACAGTTGAAGGAGAACCATAAAAATGTCTTTCCCAGAGCCCTGTTGTAGGAACACATCTGTTCAGGAGAGAAGTTCAGAGAAACTCATTTTGTTAAAGAGGCTCATCTAGATGGGCATGAAGACAGGCCAATGCCCACTGGGCTGCAGAGCTGTCTTTAAGAGAGTTCTGTTGTATAGGGCTGTGGTTCAAGGACCATATTAATCCACACAACAGCTCTGAAGATAGAAGGTTTAGTGTTTGCATCTTGTTCTTATGCATTTATGCATAGGTTGTTTGTTTTTTTTATTGTGAGGATGTGGATTTGGAGCCTGTTGTGTGTCATGTCCCCCATCCACCCTCTACTCACTGCAAAAACCAGAGAAAATACTATTTTTCATTAAGAGTAGCAACATTTTTTTTTCCTACAGGATTTGAGATAACTGTTTATTTCTGCTAATTCTGAACTCTCTCTGTCTAGTTTTTTCATACATAAGTTTTTATGGTTGTATACAAAAATAATTGAGAATTATGTCTGCCTCATGCTCTTGTTTTTTATTCATGTCACTAATAATGGCATAGGTTCTGATCACTGTGGCTCAGCATTTAGAGTCAGCCATGTCAGATAATGTGCACATTTTCTTCCTTTAAAAAAAGTACTTTTCTTTGTCTAAATTAATTGGATAAAATGAAAACAATATTATCTTACAGCCATCAGTGCCTCTGTCTTCCTTCTCATTAGAGTCAGTAAACACTTCCCTCTGATTCCTGGAGCCTTTGCATTAGGCTGTTGTAGAGAATGGGGCTTCTTGAAACAAGGTATTTTTCCATTCTCATAACTTACAGTCACAAACTTTTTGGATTTGATCATCAGTTGTTTTGAAGCCAGTTCCAAGAAGAGAAGTTCCTAGATTCACAGAATTGTGTTTGGTTTGGTTTGGTTTTTTTATTTCACGATGATGTATTTATCAAGGCGAGGTTTGTTTTCACTCCAGGGTATGGTCACACTCCCAACTTGAAGGCTGCCAGGATCCACAGTGATCCTTGTAGAACTGACCTAAGTGCACAGGCAGCCCATAGACCAGGCTGGAGGAAAAGAGGCTTCAGGAATAAAGATGAGTCAGAGAAGGATGTATTCATCATCTGACTGGGGTCACCAGCTACATTGGCCCACAGTATGTGAAAGGGTGGCTTGCATCAGCTGATGTTAACCATGGTGAAACAAAGCCCTCCTATTTGTCTTGTTCTCCCTGGCATCCTTAAGCTCCCCAGATCTTTGTGTCTTCATTTGACCTCTCTCACAAAGTGAGATGAGTCTGAGATTCATTGTGCTCAAGGATCTGTCATGTTCTGGCTTGATAAAGAAGCCTGATTAATTCAGAAGGTGCAAGGATGTTTCCCTGCAGTGTGTCTCAAAGACCAGAAACGTGGGACAAACGAAAGCAGAGTGGGGCAGAAATCCACTGAGGGCTGTAGGCCAGAGCAGCTCCTTTGGCAGCTCTAAGCCACAGACAGACTTGGCTCACACAGGACCAGAGGGACTCATCCAGTTCCCTCTCTGCTGTCCTTGGCCACCCCTTGTGCTCGGCAGGCACACACGAGCACAGAGCCTGCATGAAATGACAGAGGATTGGCACCGTTCACCAGCCTGGGACAGCGTGTTAACAAACCTAGGCACATTAAAGGAAAGGCTCAACATATTCCTGGGGAGCACTGAAATTTAAACAATTGCTTTTGGGTAGTCCTTTTCAGAAAGCCCAGATGGGAAGACCACCTGCCTTCCCTGGGCCATTGTGATAAGATGGCAAACTATCTTGGAGCACCTCCCCGCCGCGGGTGGCTGCTCAGCTGGGTCCTCCACAAGGCTTTTGATGTGTTGGGGAATCAAAGGGAGAGACACAAAGAATAGGCAGAAGTCATACATATGAATGTGCACATACATAGACAGTAACCTTTCCTCCTCTGATTACCCTGGCAATAAATGCTTGTGACATCAATACTTTATGATTACGAACCTGTGCTGCTACCAAGTGCTGCTTTGGAATTGCAGGTGGGGGGAGAGGAATTAATCACCTTAGTGTAAGATAGTTTAAATGACAGCTCAACTTCTATAAAGTTACAGAAGTTGGAGTGAACAAATGCCATACAGATAAGCCATTAGTTCTGCAGGAATAATACATTAATTTTTTATGTGGCTGTTCCTGGCTGGACGTTCTGCTTCATACAAAATAGCACCACAAAGCATTTATGTATGTTTATGTGTTCATGTATGTGTGTATGCATACATGTGTGCTCACATTTGGATGTTGTATACATGTTTCATATGCATTTTATATGTGTGTATATAAATATATAAAATATGCAGCATTATATATATATTTATGTACGCACATGTACAGAATGCAAAAGTACTAGGTTGAAGTGCTAGGGTGGTTTAACACTCACAGCTATTTTTAGTTGAGTAAATAAGAGCAAGAAATATTTCTAGCGTCTGAGTTCCTGCCAGCTGTTAAGATCTAGCCAAGAGCAAGAGGTGTATGTAAGTTTTGAAAATAGATTAATTAACATCTTATTTTTACTCCTGAATTATAACTGATTTGGTTCATTTTTCCACTCTTCTGCATTTTATGCCTTACATTAAGATTTGTGTTCCAAAGCCTGGCGTGTTTTCCACAGCTCTGATTGTGGTGTTGAAGATGCAGTTCAGTGGATGCAGGTGCAGATGGGGCCACAAGGACCAACAGAGGGATAGAGACATTGCTGTCAATGAGAAGAAGGGCCCTTTTAGGGTAGCTTGTTCTCTAGCACTTAATGCCAGAAGATGAGGACATAATTACCAGGAAAGAAACACGGGTTTAAGATGGCCAGGAATAAATTTTAGCCTGAAAAAGGTGTAAAAGAGTACACTAAAGTATTTGTCAGCTTTAACACACAACTTTTTTATGTTATGAAGCCCACCTGGCCATGTGCAACACTTACCAGGGCTATGCAGACACTTCCCAAACTGCATTCACAGCTAACCAATGCAATATAAATGACAGGATTTAGCATGTAAAAAGGTTAAAAAGCTGAGAGGGAGATGAGAGCATGATGAAATGAAAACACAGAGCTTGGGACTCTTCGGGCTCTCCTATGAAGCAAAAATATCATCAGCTCCTGAGACCATTTTAGCTTTGACTGGCTGCCCAGATGTAGAATCATACAATGATTTGGGTTGAAAAGAACCTTAAAGATCATATAGTTCCAACCCCTCCATCATGGACAGGAACATCTTCCACTAGACCAGGTTGCTCAGGGCCCCATCCAACCTAGCCTTGAATATTTTCAGGGATGGAGTATCCACAGCTTCTCTGGGAAGAGTGTACTTTCTTCACACTGCCAAAGAAGACGTTGTTTTTTAAAACAATGTGATACATCATTTCTCTGAAGCTGGAGAATCTCTGCAAGGGAAGAGCTCATGTTTTAAGATAGGACATTTGATCAGTTTGAAAAGAATCAAAACCGAACATCAGATGACCATTTTAAAATCTCCTAAAAGTCATTAGAAGGGCAGAGTGACTGAAGGCTTTCTCACTGAGCATGAAACATCCTTGGCCTTTGTTACAGCAGATCCCAGGCCAATTATCCTCTGCTATTAGTTTGAACTAGAGGGGCTCTAGAAATCTTCCCCTGTATCAGCTGCTGGGAGAGCACAAGGTCCTTCCCTCACAGCCGTGGCTCTGCTGTTTGGGGCAGCGATCTCAAAAGCTGGTCCCAGTCCCACATATGGTCAGCAGAGAGGCCCCTGAGCCTTGGGAAGCCAGTGGCTCAGACAGGCAGGATCTGCCAGTGGTGCCATCAGAGGCAGCACCTACAGAGCACCAGCTACAGAGCACAGGGCTGCCCTGAGCACCAGGCACGCTGAGGAGGGATTTACTCCAGGCCTAGATCATCTGAAGGAGAAGACCTTCCCACTGAGGGGAAAAGAGACCCTCTGACACTTGGGCTGTCTGCCAAGCAGTGCAAGGCTCCATCTAGTGAAGCTGAGAGTCCAGCCAAAGGGTTTGGAGGAGGGGACAGCTCTGGGATTGTTGTTAGATATTGCAGGAAACTATAAATACTACATTTAAATTAAACATTATCATCATCGGCAACAAGGAAGAAATTAGGAGTAGCTGAGTTTCATTTACAAAAAAAACCCCAACCTTTAAAAGTACTCTCTAATACCATCATTTGTTCCAATATTTATATAAAGCAGTTAACAGAATAGTTCTTGAGTAATATGCTGTAGAGAAGCAGATACAGAGAAAGATTCGGAGCAGCAAAGACACGTATTGTGCAGTACTACATTAAAATTATCTTAACCCTGAGAGAGGAAAGAGAGCAAGAACTCAAAGAAATAGCAATAAAATATTAAAGATCTGAGAGACAATGTTGTAGGCAGTAGTTATTGCTATTGAAAGATAGACAGTGAGCTCTGGAAAAAAAGAATCTGTGACGAAATGCCAGGTAATTGTCTGTCAGTTTTAGCTGAGGAAATTAGCAAATGACTCATGGGCTGCAAGTGGTGGGGAGCAGGGGGAGCCTCATCCATCATCTCCAGAGCAGCCTTCACTTTCATACACTCTCTGCTGTTGTTTAACTGAAGGACCATGTGAAGTGAAATGCAAAAGGTCATAAACAAAATGTTTCAGGAAGGCAGAGGTTTAACCCAAGCAGTTGCAGCCAAGTGTGATGCTAATGGTGTGAGGGATTTTTGTTATGGCTGACGTGCAGAAAGGGTTTCCTGAAAGCCTGGTCCCTGCCACAGGGCTAGAGAGCTTTGACAGGGTGGGAGTTGCAGCCAGCCAAGCAGAAGGAGCCAGTGCAGACAAGCATCAAACAGGAATGAACTCCAGGGAGCTCAGGGGATTGTCTCTGCTTCCAGAGCAATGAGAATTAGGTACATAATTAATGGAGATGGCACTATAATCTCAGCTGGGCATTTCCTTGCATTTTAGGTGAAAAACTAAGGCCTGAACAGCCCAGCCAAATGCTTCTTACTAACAAATATGTGGCAGGGTGGGATGTGTGGGCTGGACTTTGGAAGAGAAGTGACCCATTGCTTTTGTTAAGATGGAAATCTTCACTCTTACCCAGGCTAGTATGGGCAATATCCTGGACTGGAGGAGGGCAGGGAGGGATGAATAATACTCCAAATGAGAGAAATTTATTAGCTAGAGGGAGAGGGGAAATAATGTTAGTTAGTACTAGACTATAACAAGCCTGATTCTCCCTTTATAAAACCAGTGCTGTTCTGTTGTAGCTCCATCGATGAAATAGAGCATAGGTGGACTGGTGAATCAAACCTTGTGTTTATTTGTAAAAACAAACAAATGATAAAATACTTTCCAATGCAAAGTAACTAATACAGATTCAATCTCTGAAACTGTGACCATCTCTGTTTATAGGAAATAAAACAGCTAGATGAAGCAAGGGCCCTTTTGAACCCCCACACCCTGTAAATGCAGAACAGAAACAGTCAAAATAACCCTCATTCACTTTCTTATAAAATGACAAGTTGGTATGAAATTAATGGTATCATTTGCTGCCAAAGGATTTTCCAAATATAAATAGACAGGCAGTCAGGTAAAAGCAGTCTCAGACAACATGGCAGCAACTCCTATGGAGAATGCTATAGTAGTTTAGGAATGTTGAAAACTGCAGTTGAAAAGAACAGTTTTTCAACTAAATCTTCTCAAGAAAAAAGCCCAAAATATGCTTTAAATTATCACCTTTTCTTACAAACCAGCAGCAATTACTCTGTTTCACACCAAGGCTGATACACCTGTAGAGGGGATAAAAAAACCTCACCAAACCTCAGTCAAAAAATGTGCCAGAGACAATTCCTTTGATAGCAGGCTGTTTGGGCTTTTTTCTGCTGCAAAGGATGCAAATGTTATGTTGTCTTCTGAAGTGACTGCTAAATTAACAGGAAGATGTCTGGATGCCTGTGCATCAGCTTTCCAAATAACGTCCATCCATCTTTTTTATATTTTGTCTCTTGTGTTTGTTAATTGTGCTCTTAAACTACGGTCAGACCTCTGAGTAAGAAGTTTATAGATCTCTGATAGGGGAAGAAAAGTGATTATGGGAAAACCAATACTTCCCATTTCTCACAGATGGAACCCTTCTTGCCCTTTTCACAGAAAACAGTTTTTACAGTAGATCACAATAAAGTCCCCCAAATCAGAGGTAAAGATGAAAGCACATTAGTGCAAGAGCTAATGGTAGAAGCCCAAATGTTGCATGAATCCTATTGATCCAGAATATCAATAATGTGCTTTCTCAGTTCTCTGCCCAGAGCACAATCCAGAGTTATTTCACAAAACCTCATTGATTTTCCTCTGTTCTCAGCACCCTTCAAAGACAGGGGAGAAATCCAAGCACAGTGGATGGTAGGAGGCCAGGGTCAGCCTGCTGCAGAGGGAGTTGTTGAGAGCGCATGGCATTCTGCTGCCCTAAAGATGTCCTCCCTTGTTGGAAGAAGGAGACTTTCAGACAGGTGGTGTTTAATCCCCAGGTGAGAAGTTTTGGATCCATTTGACATGGAGAGCAGTAGGAGACTGGTTCATGGTACAAGGCTGGTTAAGTCAGTCCTGGGAGGCCAGGCCCACTACCCTTGCTGGAACTGCTCACCAGCTGGCAAGGCTGGGCTGGGCTCCCCATCTTGTGGGACAAACACACTGGCCAGCTGCTGTCTCCTCTCAGATATGGTTGTGGTGGCTGAATCAGGTAAAAATAGGACAAGCAGTAAGTGGCAGCAAGATCTGGGAGCGGTCAGTCATGCCAGTGTGGACACTGCTCAGCAGCATTCAGAGACCTCTTGTGTCCTGTATCCTCAGCCTGCAACCAACCAGTGCCACATCACTGAACTGTAGAATCATTCAATTTTGAGAAGACTTTTATGATCATCAAGTCCAACCATTAACCCAGCACTGCCAAGTCTATCAGTAAACATGTCCCTAAGCACCACATCCACAGGTCTGTCAGTTCCAGGGTTGGTGACTCAGCATTGACATATCCTCCCTTCCCAGTACCCCAGGGGTGCATCATTCCCTTCCAGCCCAAGCACCAGTCTGACTTGCCACAGCTCTCACAGCTGTCATTCCCTTTGGCAACCTGCAATAACCTCATCTCATGTCCCTTACAGTGGTTCCTCAGATGTTGCCCAGAGATAAACAATGGGGGGAAAAAGCCACGGAACAAGTGTAGGTCAAAAAGGTGAGGCAGGTAGAAGGTGGGAGTACAGCTCTCTTCAGAGAGGCTGGAAACACCTTCTTTGGTGGACATAATCCTGCCAGCTTGATTTAAAGAACCTGAGCAACACCTTTTCTAAGCCCAGGCTGGCTCTTAGATAGCTGCAAGCTCCAAGACATACTTTGCTTAGCCAAACTCAACTCTCATTCCTGGGCAGACAATGCTTCCTTGGAGCTACCAACAGCTCGCTGCACCAGGACAGAGCACATAGGGATGTTTCCAGTGGGTTGCGCTCTCCCAGGGTGGGCATCATTTCTTTCAACCTGCAGGTGGTCACCTGGTGACTTTTCAAAAGCAGAACGTGGATGTTATTTGGTAAATGGAGGCAGAGCACTGCCAGCTGGAAGGAGGTGCTTGGAAACCACTGTAAACACAAAGTGATGAACAAGTATGAAAAATGCTCAGGAGACTCTGGGAGGAGTAAGAAATTCACACCTGACCCCATGGTGGGGGTGAATGAGTAATTCCAGAACAGTGGGTCATGAGTCAGGTGGCAGGAGATGTATTGGGCTCTTTCTTTCTGGTCTCTTTTGACTCAAGATCAGCCTGCTGCTGCCCAGGGACCATCCTTTAAAGGCATTGCCTTTGGGCATCACTCTTCTCTGAGTGAAACAAGTCACAGTGTTTCTCTAACACTGCCAGAAATTCAAAGCAGGTACTTTAAGTCAACAAAATGCTAATTCCCCAAAGGTTAATTAAACTGAGCAGGACTTGTAGATGAAATGCAGCAGCTGACTGCTGCAATTAACTCTGGCATCATGGTTAGCATTAGGTGGCATTCCAGTGAAGGGGAGCTCCTCAGATGAGTTATTTTGGCACTTACTCCCGTGAGGGGGGGGCTCCTGTATACATCAGTCATTTTGTTCTTGTCTGCCTTCAGGAGAGGGAAATTAGTGACACTCAATTCAGTCAACTGAGGAAAGAAAATGTGTTGCTTCTCTTCAGCCTCTCAGAACAGGCACTCATAAACCCTGAGTTATAAAGTATGAGACTCCATTTAAAGTCAGTTTTCTAACCTAAATGCAACAGGCAAATCCTATATTTTACTGCCTGACCTCCCAGGTGAAGCTGGAGAGAGCAGACTGTTTTGTGGGCTTGGGAAGGCTGAGGACAAAAGAGAGCTTTGCACACAGCAACAGGGAACATAGAGAAGGGTGGGAGTTTTCCCCTTAAGGTATTGATGTTTGGTTCCAACATGGGCATTCCATGTTGTCTTCCACAGCAAAGAGCTGGAGGATGTAACTTCCTGAGCTTTGAGCTGCCTTTTGGGGGCCTGTTGAGACCAGATGAATTAACCTGTCCCCAGGAGGTATCTGGCACATAGTAACTTCCAAAAAAATCTTGCATTTACTGCTTCTTTGATACAAATTTGAAGTATAGAAATAAAATCTTTTATAGAAATATGTGGAACAATTACATAGCAGCTGCATGCAATTACTACACTGGGAGATGTGACATTTCAAAACAGAGACGTAATATGATTTTACAGGTATAACAGGAAAAAAAAAAGATCTTTTTTCTCTTAAAATACAAAATTTAAACTCATGAGTTCAAAACACACCCCCCTCCCCTCCCCTCTTTTTTTTTTTTTTTTTGGCCATCTGGAGATAATGGAATTTAATCTCCTTCAGCATAGCTAGACAAGGATGCAAATAAAGATGCAACCTTCATGAGAAGGTGGCCTGAGAAAGCTGGTCCAGGCTCTCCAGCCTGTAAATTAACTCTCTATTCTGGTGCATCCAGCAGTTTGTTTTACTCAGCCAAAGGCCTGAAAGGTCATGAGATCCCAACAAAAAACCTTCGGTGGTTTGTTTTCTGAATTTAATTTGGTCTTCGCTATCATATTTCCCTTAAATCATATTTTCCTTTGGGCAGACCTGGTTCTGAAAAAAATCTGGAATTACTCATATCTACTCATGGTAAACAAGGCAAGGGCAGGTATAGGATGTCAAAGAGATGCCATCAAACTCATTCTATGTATTTTCCCTAGAAAAGGTAACTCAGTGTCTGCATTCCTGAATGGCCTCCCAAAGACCCATAGAGTTCCATTTCAGCCAACTTATGCCCATGTATCTTCCTATGGATGTGGTCTGATGTCTTTATTAGCCAAATGTATTCAGTTCCTGATTATGAAAGCTTAGTAAGTTAATAAATAATGTACTCTTTATTTTTAGATCTATCTATTAACACTCCACATAGCTCAAATGGCATATGGATGCCCAAGAGTACAAAACATTCATAAGCCTTGTTCCTCTGCTTTTTGATAATCCCATTTCCTCCTGCTGAGAACATTTTCATCCTTGTGATTGCTTTTATGTGGCCCCATTCTCTTGCACGAAAGCAGATACCACAAACAATATTTGAGGAGGCTGAAGGACCAGTGATGTGAAAATTGCTTCAGTGTTAATTCTGTTTTCTAAATAAAGGCACATTTTTTTCCTGAACACAAGGACAAGACAGCAGAAGGTGAATAGTACTTGGACACTTTTATTCTTTTCAACAGCTTCCTTAGTATGTACCTGGCACTGCTGTGAGGAGACAGATTTTTATGTCATGAAGCTTCACGTATAGGCATTTTACCTATAGGTCATTTCACCTTCCTTGATGGTAAGGAAAGAAATTATGAATGTTTACATATATAGGGATATGAAGAGACAGAGAAAGAGATACAAGCATACATGCACTATAAAATGAGGTCTTTTTAAAAAGCATATGGCTTTACTGCTCTTGGGATATATACCTCCTGTCTTTTCAGAAGAAAGGCTTGTTTTGGGCAAGAAGCATGATGTTTATTATCATCCTGTCATGTGCTAATCCTGTTTGCATCCTCAAGTGTTCTTTCTCAGGTTATTCTTACAGTCAAGTGGCAATGAATTGCTGCTGCTTATTTCAGTATTTCAACAATGTCAATGCTGTCATTCCTTATTATTTTTATTTATTTATTTGATACAGTATTTTTTAATATGAAAACTCTGTTTCTGTCCACTTGCTAAATATCTCTACTGACACCAAGTTTTCCATGCTAGGATGCAAGATGCATTTTGATAATGCCTCCTTTGCGTGCCATGGTCCTGATGGATGGAACAGTCTCTGTATTTTGATGTGGGCAAGAAATGAATCTGCCTGAGGGAAATGGAAACACAAATGAGAGCTCATAATGTACCACCATTGCCAAAATTCTAATGCTATTTTCCAGAACACATGGAGATATATTACAAGTAAAATCAAAGGGTTCTGTTGTCACTTCTGTAGACTTTTAGCAATAAATTTTGAAACTTAAACAGCTTTTTAAAAGATACTTGAACAATGGTTTACAAAACTCTGTTTTGCCATTTTCCTTTAAGATTCCCTGCAAGAACCAGTCTTGTCCATAACAAACCCACAGAAATCTACAATTACTACTAGAATCTGGGAGGGAGGAGTGTAGTGGTCCTTTTAGATGCCAGGTAAGCATTGCATGTAACCCTTTCTTTTAGGTTGCTCTGCCTCCCCTTGACTCCTCATTTTCTCTCTTCTTTGCTCATGTCACGACTTGCAGACACCACAGTCCCTCAGGAACAAGATTGTCATAGATACAAGGTCCCACCACCCTCATGCAAGGTCATTTAGGAGCTTGGAATTCAGACAGACTTAAACTCTTGATTTGGGTAGTACAGAGTCTTATTAGGAAAGGCAAGAATTCTTGTGGCACCCAAAAAAGGGGAAGTCTCCTGGCTCCATGAAGAAGTCTTCACTCTATGGTAAATACCATGGGCTAAAATCTAAGACAAGTCTTTGAGTTTTCTCCTTTGAGTCATAATGTTACTGAAAATGTTGGTTTAAGATGAAGGTAGCAGTTGGAGCTCATGAGATGGGAGAAAAGAGTCCCTGGGTCTTGGGGAAAGGAAATTGTGAGGAGGGGGTGAGAGGTAAAGTGGACCATACTAAAAAGTCACTGTATGATATCTAAATGAGTACCTCTTTGACCACTGCATCCTGATTTCCTGTAGCATATAACTACTTTCCTGTAACTTCCTTGTAACTTTCTTCTCTGGAGTGTCTCTAATGCTTAAAATAATGACAGTAGGCTTGGACTGAAGGAAATTTTGCAGGCTAAGTGGTTGTGTGTTTTTTCCAACTATACTAACTGATTTACTGACAAAACTTACCTATTTTCATTACTATTTTCTATTTTTTTTTTCATGCAACCTGTAGAAAGTTAAACTTTCTACTAGTTATCAAATCTTTTGGACACAAATGCACACCATCAAAAGTTATCAAAGGGGGCAGACTGAGCGTAAGTGTGCAAGGCTTCATTTGGAAGCCAAATAAAACCATTTAAATCTGGGACAGAAGTTCTCAGAGTTTTCTGACCCAACAGATTTAATATTACAAAAGAAGAGGTGATTCCAGCTGAAACACTCCAAAAATGCTTATATAATCTGCCAGTTCTTGGTGTACGTCATCTTGGCTCCCTCAAGTGGCTGGTACCTGAGAGTGGACACTTTCCTCCTGTTCTGCAGCGTGGCTGTGATTGTCACAAGGCAGGGATTTGGGGTCTCTGCTACAGGGACCAGGGCATCGGGCCCTGCTGAAGGGTCACGTGTGCTTGTGTGTAGCCATGGTGTGTAAGATATTGGTGCTCACCATGGTTTTCAGGGCTAATCTTCCAAGGAAAGATTGAAGGGAGCAGATCAATTTATATGTTTTATCACATCCTTTTTCTCTTTCTGGACATGCTGTAGAGGACTGCCTTGCTGTTAGTACTTTTCTCTAAATTTAAAGATAGGTCCTAATGGTTTTGCTGCTGATTGTGGTAAGCCTTTATGAGCTATACTAGCTGGGGTCTGCTCTAAAAAGGCTGGCTGGGGACCCATGAGACCTGGCAGTAACCTCCTGAAGTTCAGCAAAAACAGATGCAAAATCCTCTCCTTGGGACAGTCCTGGGGACTGTGAGGAGCAGCTCTGTAGAAGGGGATCAGATGAATCTGAGACATTGCAAAAAAAAAATAAAATCAAGGCACAGGCTGCAGTGAGGTATACTTTGGACAGAGGAAGAAAAAAATTCACCATGAGAATGCTCAAGTACTGGAGCATAGATTTTACAGTGACTGTCTGGACAAGGCCCTGAGTGATCAGCTCTTTGACTGATGTTGGTTACCCCTGCTATGGATTGAAATGGGACCAAATGATTCCAAGCTTTCTGACCTCTGTTATTCTATAATCCATGAAACATGTGCAGGGTCTGAATTTTCCTGTTACTCACTGCTGGATTGTTTCAAAAGTAGTTACATACCTTGGTGCAGACCCCAACACCCAGCTGGTCAACAGCCAGGCTCCACTCTACTCTTGACCTCCCTCCCTTCTCTCTGTCATGCTGTGCAGGGAGTCAAGCTTTATCCCAAGTTCTTCAGCCAAAAATATACCCAACCTTCAGTGGCTGAGGCCACAGAGTTTCACCTTATCACCCCATCTTAATATTCAACTGCTTTTGGTCCCATGGATCCCACTGACCCCTCAGCACTTCTCCTACTGCTCAGGCTGGCTGTGCTGCATGAGAGGCTGTCAGAACACTGGGTAGCACCAAGTTGTCAGGAGATGCATCCACAACACAAACCACACTGGACAAAGAGACAAGTCCTCCAGGGGTGTGTGTTGTCACATGAAGAGTGAGGACACTAGGTAAATTCACAAGGACATGAGCATAGGTTCTTTTGCAGAAAGTTCCAGTGAAAGAAGGTGGAGGTGGGTCACCTATGCCCCGGTCAGCAGGAAGGCTTCTTGTGTTCCCTGGTACACACACTTCTGGTGAATTTATCTCCTTTTGAAAAGAAAACTTTCAAATGTCACCTTTAATTTATTAGGTCTTTCCTCAAAGAGAGGCCTCATCCTACAGCCCCTTGTCAGCCACAATTTATCTTCTCTGTTTTAAGTTTTCCATGTCCTTACAGGCAGAGGTTTTCTGGATTTTTTCATGGACATATAAAGATTTCTCATCAATGCAATATGTGTTTCTTTAGTCTCATGAAATAAGAATGCAGCCTCATCTGTTCAGTTTGAAGATGAGATGGATGGTAACAGGAATGGGTACATAAAGCAAGGAGAAAACTGTAATGCAAATGCTGAACCTGAACTTAATTTTTCATATCGTACAATAAGACTTCTTGAGCATTTACTAAATAGCCATACTTTGAAGCTAAAGTGCACCTAGCACAGCTTATCCCTGCTCATGCAATGTCACAAGAAGCTTCAGAACTTCAGCAAGTCCTGGAGGACTTTTACATGTGCACAGCTGCCCAAGACCTCCTTAAGAAGTGGCTTTCCACTTCATTTAGAAAACACAGGAGATGCTGCAACAGGTGCTGAACAGATTTGTGAGTTTTCTCTTTTGTCACTTTTTTTTTTTTCTGGATGAGAACTATGTACAGACTGAAAATATGTGATGTGCTGCTTTAATCAGTGTGGAAGTTGTCCTGCTTTGGTTCAAAATCTAGCTCAAATTAGCAGTGAAATTTGAAAGCAAATATCTTGATCCTCTTGACTTCTATGCATTGTTTTGTATCATGGCATGATTACAGAGTGTGCAAACTGGAATTATTTCAGATGAAAGTAAAATGGAAGATGTGGGGGTGTCCCTAATGAGTTCCAACCTTTATTGACGTGACCAGATTGGAACTCTTCCAAAGTAAAGTAATTTGATGGATGGTGCCAGCTTTGTTCCTTGGTATCAGTTCCATCACTCTGCAGATGTACTCCTATTGCACTGCACTATGTGTTAATGTAGACAGCTCTTTGTCCACTGAAATTCTCCTTTTGGCTCCTTGTGCACAGAAGGACAGCTGTGACAAGCTGGGGAGCATCCTACTCACACAGTAAAGGTGAAAGATTTTATATAATCTTTTACCTCCCTACTTTTAGGATACACGTGTGTCATGGGTGTGAGTGGGCGCTTCAGACAGTTTATTAGAGAAGCCCTACCACTGAGTCACAAAGTACAGAAAGGACCTCCCTTGCTTTCTAAACTTCTCATAGAAAAGTCTGGGTGCAGTTGGATCCTATTTTAGCCCCTGACTTTGTCAGTGGTTTAAATTAGTTAATACAGAAGGATTAAGTACGGCAAATCAGATATATTTCTATAAAGTGAAATATTTATTGTGACTAATGATTAGGCAAAAAGATCTTAATCAGAATTATTTACTGCACAGCTAAAACTATTAGTAGTGTATAGTACAGGATAGGATAGTGCACTATACCAAAGCCATTATATTAAAGTAATTATATTAAAGCAGGCAAGGAACAATTTTTAAAATAGAGCTCGATGTAAAGTACCCATACCAACAACTGTGGGCTTAATCTCTTTCACCCAGCCTTGAGGGTTATCCTTGGGGGGCATCCCTACCCAGTCTCATATCTCAGGTTGCCTCACTATCAGGATGTTGATTTGGGGTTGGTGAGTGAACAGGTTTCAGCATAATTCAACACCAAAAGCAGCACATGATGCCCCCTCTCAGTCCACCACTGGTAGCTTCCAAAACAGGACATTTTTTAGTTGTTTGACCACAATGCAAGGGCAAAGAGTCCTGCTACAATATGCTGATAGACCTGTAGGATTAGAAGCGGAATGAAGTAACTTGGGTCCTTCACTTTTTAAGAAATTACGTGACATGACCATGATATTTTCAGACATAAATGTAGACTCTTGTACATTTCGATACCTCTCTTAAAACTGACATGGTATTATTTCAATCCATTAACTGTGGGGAGTTGCAGTGTGTGTGCTGAGGACTTGCACTACCAGTGACACATGCTGTATTTGTAATGCTCAACCATTTGGAATATATAAAGAAATAAAATAATTTTGCCCCAAGCACCTGGCTTTGAGTTTTAGTCTCTGGCTTTAGATTTCTAAGAGAAAAAACACTGGTTGGCACACCAAAGGGGAGGACCAGAGCTTGGTCTCAGCATGTAATGCATCAAAACAGAAAAATGTGTGTAAAGGGTGGGACTGGGCTCTGCCACTGTAAGAAAGGTGAGGGACATTTTATTCCCAAGCCTTGGACAGGCCTGCCTGGGACAGTGTGGTCCTATAGTTCCGTGCTTCAGCCTGAGCTCAGGTGTCCTGCAGATTTCTGTGTACCTGCAATGGAGTGTGCTGGCCCCCATCAGAGTGTCCTGTGAGCCTGTGAGTGCTGCAGGGAATTTTCTTCAGGTTTCACTGTTGTAGAGGTTAACCAGCCATCTGCCCAATCCACTTCACCATTGCTAATTAATCAGTTAAAAACCACTTTTCTGCTCTCTAAGGTGTGATCAAATTTCTGTGGACACACACTGCTGACTCCTTGGAATGACCAAAGACAGACCCTAATGTTGCCAGCAGCCTTCACTTGCCTGGATGGAGGGGTTAAAATCTTTCTTGTGAAGTTAGGATCTTGTGAAGTTAGATCATCATGGTTATCCTCTGACAACACTTGCCCAGCCAAAGTCATTCCAAAAGGCAGCCCATGAGGAAGAGCCTGAGCATGTAGCACTGAGCACTGTCACGCAGGAAAATGGATAAAGTTGGATTACAGGGATAAAGCAGCTCAATATTACTCTTGTCTTTGTCATGAGATTAAATTCCTGCTGTTTCTCACCCCATTTGCATCTTTGTGGTGAGAACAAAGCAGAGATCAGCCCCCACTCTGCCCAGTAAGTCTTACAGAGTTTTGTGTGGGAATAGGGGAGTGTGTGTATCTTTGCTTTGTTTGAAATGCCATCTTAGTTATTTATTTCTGAATGTCTTCTTTTTTTATTATATGCTACCTATTCCAACATGAAAAGAATTAATTTCCCTCTCCAGCTCTTCCCCTATTCCCATCACTGTGGTGAAAGGACAACTGGTTGTTCAATCATCTCACTAATGCCACCAGGCAGACCACACTCTGCTCTGTTTTGGTGGGTCAGAAGGAATTTATTATTTTCAAAAGTGGTCAACACATGGGCTAGCAGAAGGTCACTCCAGACATTATTCCAATGCATAAAAACATGAATGCTAGAGATCCCATCAGTCCACACACACCTGTGCAGCAGTAGCTTTTGACAGTGAACAGAACACAAACCAAGCAAGACCATACATGAGAGAAATGCCTCCATTTTTTTGACCTCCTGGAAACTCAGTCATGGCTTATTCCTGAAACCATTTAACCACCTTAGACTTGGGTGGGCTCCCTGATATGCATCTGTGACATCTGGAACAGTTGCTGATGTTAGGAAAAAGAAGCAACAAATGTGCAAATGTGCACCCAATGTCCCGGGGAAAGAAAGGCTGGCAGCAGTGGATACAGTGATGAGGTGAGGGAGAGGCAAGATCTGTTTTGAGGTGTAATCATACAAACCCTCCAGTGCAGCTCCAGTGCACCCACAGCTTGGGTGGCAGTGAGGGGTGCACATCTCTGCTGGGAGTGCCTGTCTTGTGTAAAATACTGATGGGATATATGGAGAGCAGAGAACTGGTCACCATGATGACCTGAGAAGCAAAATCAGGGAGCAAAAAAAAAATAAACTTAGTAAAGCAGCCCAATTAAAGTGGAGAGCACTGCCACTACAGTCACATGGTACAGTTCTGTGAAGTCTTGCGAGAATCAGGGTGCCCTGAGGGCTGGGGAATTGCCCAGTATCCCTTGTGGGACAGACACAGGCAGAATTTAGCTGCTCACATGATGGCAGACAGCTTTGGGTTTTTTCTCCTCCAGGTGGATCCCCCTTGTCCCTATCCTCAACAGTCTGAAAGACAGGGACTGAGCAAAGAAGTTATAATTGCAGCCAGGTGCTCCTGAAAGCAGGGCTGGAGAGAAGAGGCCCCAGGGCCAGTCAATAACAAAAAATTGCAGAGAAATATTCAGAGACTGTATAAAAACCTCCTGGAAGCTGAGTCAGTCCAAATTACAAATCCTTGTTCCCCATTATAAACAAGAATATCAATATTTCTGCTGCAAATGCAAATTCCTGAATCCAAAGCAGAAGGAAAGCAAGTTCTTTGCAATGTGCCAAAACACATTTCTCTTACATCATAAATGTATGACTTTCTTCAGTGGAGTGTCAGATGCAAGCAAAACCTGGCCTAAGCCTGGCCCATGTAAAGAGCCAAGTCTTATTAAAATGCATATTGGGTACAATTAAACAATATTGATGTTAATGAATATATATGTGGTAGCTGGGATTTTAGACAGACTCTCTCTCCGTCTGAGGAGCTTGTCCTAAATTCACTGTGCATGTACCTTGAGTGGTTGTGGGATCCTGGGAGAAAGGCACATTGCCTTCCTGCCAAACAGCACTGGGACTGTGCCTCATGCCTTACATGCTAAAACATGAAGGCAGTGGGATCACAAATACCCTGCTACAACCATTACCAACCCTCATTAAAAGCTGAACTGTGAAAATGGAACAGTTAAGTGCAAGAGCATGAGTACAGCTCAGAGACGTTCGCATCGAGGAATGAAAAAGGAGGAGGAAATGCCCTTCATCAGAAGGCTGATAAGTGTATTTTTAGGAAAAGCAGATCAAGGTTGAGATAGACATAAAAGTTACATAAACACAGAACTAGCCAAGCTTCCATGTGGATAAGAGGGGATAAATGCACTTTATTAAGTTGTTTCTAAAATTGGAGTAGATGAGATAAGCCTCGAAGGAGGCACTCATCTAAGATTGATGTGGAGTAAGTGCAGAGAGATAGCTGTTGAAAGGACTGCCATAAACCAGTTCTCCAAGTTGTCACTCACTGACACTACCCAGTGTTTTCTAATAAAAATAATCAGTTAAAATCAGACTCTGGAGACAGCTTGTCTTTGGCTGCCAGTGTAATTTCTCACAATTGTTTCACATAGTAAATGCTTTTGGAATAAGTCAGGGACTGTTTGAAGAAGAGAAAACTTTGAGGCAGATTTTTAAGTTACTGTTATTTATACTGTCAAAGCATTTTATACCGCTTTAAAACAGAAAAAAAAATGGCTACAAGGAAATTACAACCAGCTGGTTAGCACCACTGAAGTTACTGATAGATAATCCTGCAGAACCACACAGCTGTGGAGAGACATAGCCTCCTGCTTGCATGGGATTACATCAGTCCTGGAGACAATGAAAGGGTTATAAACCCACAGGATAAACCAACAACCAGGAACTGTAAAGTCTTGTGCAGCCCTGATGGCAACATGCTGCTGAAATCCTTGCTGACACAATTATGGTGAAGTTTACTACTTAGGGCAATGAAGGCTGCATGGAGCAGGAGGGGGCAGAGACCATGAGCAGCCTGGCTGACATAGAAGTCATCTTTATCTCTTCCACATTAGTCATGATTTTGACTTTTTCTAAGCCCTCTTCCTGCCTTTCTTAACCTTGAAATGATTGCCAGCAAAGTTCAACTGCAGAAATACTTTCTGTGAATACAACAGTGCAACAACCCTCTTTATTAAAAACAAAAAAGAAATCATAATATTCTTTTAAGGTTAATATAAACCACATCTCAGCTCTCTGGAAACAATTCAGCTGTTTTTCACTAAAGAAAAACACTCATCATCTAGGAAAATACTATGGTCAATTCTAAATAAGGCTTTTAGGTTTTTCCACAAAGTGCAGTATGTTGCCTTGTTGCTGTAGCAGAGAATACTTCAAGGAAGCTTTTATGCACATTTTGCTGAGGGACTTGTTCATTATGAGCCATCCTCAGGAGCAGCAGGATGTACTGGCTAATGTAGTTCCAGCTGCTGCTGCAGGACCTGGGAGGTGTGAGGCTACTTCAGACCAGTGTACACCCTAAAAGCTAAAAGAAGGTAAAGGGCAGCCTGGATACTCTTTGCTTGGGGATTGCCCTTGGAGAGAGGGAGGGGCTGTGTCAGTTGGCCAGCAGGAATTCACTTCTATAAATTTCCAAGTGGTCTGCAGGCTTATGTTCCAATCATTAAGTGGCTCTCTATGGACAGACTACAGGTTCCCTAGAGGTGTGGATCATACACCTCTAACAGGAGACATCCATGACTCCAACCCACAGCCTCTCCAGGACCTGCTTTCCCAATAATTTCTTTGTCCAAATTTACCATGGATGTATCTTTTGTATGGCCCACGTGATGTTTTCAATGTGCTTTGTGTGGACAAAAAGGAGCTATATAAATGCAAATGTAATGCATTCATTTATTCTATACTGAAGGCTGTACTGAAGGCCAGGTAAATTACACCCACGGCATCCGCCAGTCAGCTCTTAATGTCATCCACTTCACGAACAATAACTTCCCATAGAATTTGTTAAACATCATTTTCTTTTGTTAGCCCTTGCAGACTATTTTTAATCAAATTACACTTCTCCAGGTGTTTTCCATCTGGCTGGACCCCCTAGCTGCTGAATTCAAGGACCCTGATTCATTACTACCTGCGTCATTTGCCTGACCTTGCCACGAGACCACAGCGGCAGCATAACAAGGTCCGTCCATCTAGCACAGCCCCCATTCCTCACAGCTCATTGCTGAAATCCCCAGGAGCTGAATCCTTGCCCTGAAACTTTAACAATCTGCAACAAGAGCAAGTCCTTCATCACTCTCTCTGGTTTTACCCAGAGTCCCTTCATTATTTCTTTTATTCCCCCTGAAAGTGTAAGGCTGTCCCCAGCATTGCTCTCATTATCCCTCTGTGAACTCTGGAAAAAGAACGTATTTACATTTCCTGACATGCTTAGTATTCCTGTCATTGCTGTCTTCCTGAGCCTGCCCTGACCTTTGCAGTGACATTTTCAACAACTCTATTCCCAACACTTTTTCTTTGCTGCTATTTCCTGTGCTATTTTGGCTGCATTTTTTCCTGCTCTATTTTTGTTATTATTTTCTTCTTTGTTCATTTATGCTCTCCTGTATAGATCCCTGGCCATAGTGATGGCCTGGTGGCCCTTTCAGACACCAGCTGCTCCCTGCCACAAGCCTCACTGTGGTCTGCAATGCTGCTGGGTACTGAGTACAGGGAAATTAGGGTTTGCTATCAGTGAGGCTCAGCACATGGAAGGAGGTTTGATTTGTGTAGCCTGGGAGAGCTCAGCTATTCCAGTGCTGGGATGTATGTGACACTGGCCTCATGCAGGGACAGGATGTCAAGAGAAAGAGTAAGCTTTCAACCACAGGCATCACTAACACTGCTGTTTTGGCCTCAGGCTAAACACAGCTTTGAGATCTAAAGCTGTGTGCACCTGTGTCCCCTCAGCTTGTCATTCCTCTGTGCTTCTGTGTCCCAGGACCTGCAGTGCTGCACACCCTTCAGACCCCCAGGGAACCTAGGAGGGGAGCCTATGAGATGCAGGAATACAGTTTCCTTTAGGCTATTTGGGAAAAATCATCTGCACTGGTTGTGAACCTCTGGTTTTATTTTGAGGCTCAAACTCTCAAATCTCGTCAAGTCCTTTTTGGTTTTATCTCTTGAGTCAGAATGTGGTGGAGTCAGACCTTCAATTGCCATAAGGAAGTAAAGCTTCAGTGAGGGCAGTGGATTTGCAGTGATTGACATTGGCATAGCTGACAGTGCAAAAGAAGGAAGTTTATTGTATTCCTGAGAATGAAGAATACATCCTCTGGAAAGCAGAGAGAAAATCTACCAGTTACTTACTAGGACATTGTTATCACCACAGTTTTTCAGTCATCCCTCCTCCTTTATCAGTATAACAGAACTGATGTGGTTCAGGATGGCACCTATTCATTATTTTCATTTTCTGTTTTCCCCTTTCTTTTTTTTTCCCTAGCAGGTTTTGTTTAACCAGCAGTGCTGCTGGAGAAAAGTGGTACTCTGGATTGTTCCCTTAGAAAGTGAGTTCGTCACAGCTCAGAAAGAACAAATGCTACTCTTGCACAGGTCACTCCAAATCCCTGAAAGAGACACCCTTAATCTCTGGGGATTCCCATGTGGGAGCAGCCCAAGAAAGACAGATGCAGAACAATGCGGTTAACAGCCTCACTACAGCAAGGGGGGGGCCCAGCTAAGTACCTTGGCTAAGGCAGCATGAGGGCTACAGTGAGGAGGAGTGAGGACAGCAGGAACAATATAATTTCACCTGGGCAAAGTGAACAGCAAGGGCTGTTCCACTGCTAAAAGCTAATGTTATGGTGACACAGCTAAAGGGACAAGCCATTTCTCCCGTGGAACCAAACAAATTGCTTTTGGCTTCTGATGATTTTTGCAGCCTCACAACTTGTTCTCTGTTTTCAGGAATAGATGGAGTGCAGCAATGCTAGCAGCAGTTCATACATCTGATTGCTGTTATGGAGGGAAAGGGGTTGAAAGACACAGGGAATTTGCTAAACAGTTCCTTAGAAAAGAGATGTGGAAAACAGAGCAAATAAATCCAACAGAGATAATGCATCCACCTAAGAGTATGGTGCCATCCTGCCCAAGCACTTTGTCTTTAATTATGTGACTACTTTTTTCTTCAGTGGGAATGCAAATCTCCCTCTGGAGATTCCTTAGTGAGAGAGGTTTTTGCTGGCCGTGTCCACACATGGCTGCCACACAGAGATCAGACACTTCACACCAGTGTGGTTTGGTGAGACTCCTTCAGCTTTCCATGCCAGCTCCAGTCTGGCATCACCATTCCCTCCAAAGCCTCCCTTCTCCAGAACTTCCTGTGGAGAAAACATTGAGAAAGCGCCTGTTGACATCTGCTCAAGCAGAGGGGGATGCTTGAGAATGACCAACAAACAGCCTTGGAGCATACTTTGCCCAGGGTGGACTGGCCAAACAGAGGGGTGCTGGCAAAGCAAGGAGCAGCTGACAGAGTCAAGTTGTACAGGTCAGTACAGGTCTTGTAACACAAAAGAGTGAATCTTAATTTTTTCATCTAGATTAGTGCAAGAAAGCAGAAGGAAGCCAACTTCTGTCCTAGAAGCTGCCTCACCAAAAGAAAATATAGTAAAAATTGTTTAAATTCTATCTGTACCTTAGAAAATAATTGCAATTGTTACTGCTTACCATTCTTGCTAGAGATTTGTTGTACCCTTTAACAAAATATTAATTAATATATCTGTTTTTTATTTGCAAACGGAGAATAAACTCAGCAAGTAGAAAATCTTTTACTTGTTTCTGGCTCATTCTGTTAAGTTTGAGTGCAGGCCTTGTTGTTGCCAGTTGAATTCTGGCAGATGGGTTAAACTTGGAAAGTGAGGTTTCCAGGACTGAGCAGCAGTTGAAGTAGGAGTGTGAATACCAAGATCAGGAATCAGGCAGTAAATCTTTTGTAAGCTGTCACCCTTAAAGATTGCTTATTTTTTTATGGAGCAGTGAGAGAAGCTGCAAATGTGCTGCTGTTTCCTGGAGACCACACACAGAGCACGTCCTCTGCCCAACTGGCCAAATCCAAGCAGAAGGTGCTATAGGCTTATTAAAGCTTGGTTAGATGAATTAGCAGGGTTTATGGAGCTGTTTTTTCAGCTGCCCTTTCCAGCTGCCTGTTAATCAGCTACGAGAGAGCCCAGCAGCACAGCTATGGAAAGCAGACCTGCTTGCTGGGTGTGCTCAGCAATGCATTGATCTACTCTGGTAAGAGCATGAGAACCAGGATATGCACTGCCATCCCAAGAAAGACTGCTGAGAGAGCACCAAGCATCCTGAAATAGATATAGGAAATATTTGCTAATTCTGGGTCATTTAGATAATGTGTGAGTACCACACCTCTGTGGACAAGTGAAAGTATCAGCAGTGAAGTGTAGCAATTTGCAGAGTTGCTCCAATATACCTGTGGGTAAAAGCTGCTTCATCTACTTTGTGTTTGTGTCAATACCTCAACAAAACCTTCCCAGGGGCTGTGACAAGTGTGGCAGTCGAGTAGTGTCGATGCTGCAATGCTCTCAGATTTCCTGTCCTGTCCTGTTCTGTCCATAACTATGTTTCTTTCCAACCCTGGTTTATGCTTGTCATGAAAATGAAGCAAAAGAACAAGCAGCAGGAATTAGCTCTTCCCAATTCTGCAGTCTGGAACAAGAGGGGACAGGAAATAATTTGGTGGGCCAGGCACTTGTTTTCTTAAGGCATTCTGCTTTTCTCAGAGGAAGCTATAAATGTGCTGCCTCAAATCCAGATATCAGTGTGGGGAGGGATGTTTGTAGTATTTACTCTACAAAGAGCCTCTTTACTTGGGCTGCCGAGAAAGACTGTCTATTGCCTTTCCCTGGACAAGGGGCTGAAATGCCCATGGTTCAAGAAATGGCAGATAACAGGCAAGGAATCTGGTCTGGGCTGCCTCCAGTAGCTGATGTATATATACATCAGTACTGATGTATATATACATATAGAGTACAGACAACAAATGTTTGCAGTGCTCAAAGTATAATTTCCAGCACTGTTCACTTCCCACATATCCCTCTTTGATCTGGTAGTCTTTATCTCTGGTATTAGGAGACGTTCAAACTGTGCTGGGAGTTAGCAGCAACTTCAGGTCCCAGAATCTGGTCCTTGAAATGCCATGAATTGTGGATGGACTTAGAGCTTTTCAGCTTGACAGTGATCTGAGGGTATATTCTGGCAAGTTATTGTAAGTAACTATTCTGGCCTCCACAGTGGATGTTCCATCCATTGCTTCTGCAAGGAGCCTGTTGTAGATAGTAGCTGGTCTGAATTACTGGAACTAAGACATCCGAAGAAACACTGTCTTAATCTGAATAGGCTCAATCTAATTAGTCTAATCTAATAAATTAATTTAAGCAGATAATTAAAAGAAGTAATAAGAAAGCAATAGGAACAGTATATCTAAATCAGGTTTGTAGCTCTGAAATGCTTTTCAAAGTCTGAGTCATGCCCACTGTGGAGATACTAGAGATATTCTAGTTAGCAAGGGAACTCTGTCTGACAGCTTGTCAGGGGGCAGCTACTGAGAAGTCTTTCTGTATTCACCCAGCTGAGACCCGCCTGCCTCTCTCCTCAGTTCTGCTCAAGCTCACACACATCTTCCTGCCCCAGCTGGGAATTGCTCTTCTCCAGGGTACCTGCATCTCCACGGAATCACGTTGTGGCATGCTGTCACCTCGGCATGCCCTCCCTTCCTGACATGAGCTGAGGCTTGAATGCTCCTCAGCATGTGGGCCTCTCAAGGGAAGGGACCTGCATGCAGGGATGCTGAAGTGAAGGAGAAGGAGGAAACACTTTCTTGAACCAGTGTCATTTCAACTTTGAAAACTTCTTCTGAGTCTTAGTCTCTGGGGAATGGAGCCAATTAAACAGCAATCTGGAAAGCCTAGCAAGCATCTCCTTTCAATGGAAGTCCTTCTCTGAGTGACATGAGCTGAGTGGGGGAAGACTAAACAGACAGGAGAAGCAGCAAGTTGTTTCTAACTGAATAACTTCAGCTCTTCATGTTTTGGTGCACTGTCATTGAAATGCAATCAATTTTTCAGAAGCAAATACACTGAAACTACAGACGACGTTGATTTCTACTTTTGCAATCAAATTTGGCAACACCTCTGAACATATTTTTCCCTGATTACCTAAAGGACACTGTAGAAGAATTCAGAAATACAGTCAGTCTGTATCTTTTTGCTTGGAAAAGATGGGCAGTCACTTGGTTGACACTCTCAGTGGGATATTCCTTAGGAATACATCGCTTCAATCAACTAACATTCACCCAAGCACTTTCAAACACAGAAAAGACCTTGCTGATGAAAATAACTGCTTCTTGCTTGTGTTGCTGAATAAAAAACATTCCTGCAGAGCTGCCTGGGAAGCCAGAAAGGATACTAGAGACTGCTACTGTGATATACAGGTTACCCAGTACAGATCCTTTTATTTCACCTACCGAGCTCTGCACTGAGTCAAGTGTCTGGAACTTTGTAGCTGCCACTATTCATACTCATACTAGTGGAGGGCTAGAGCCTGTTTGCGGTTTTGATTTTCAGACCAGTAGAGGCTTAGAATCAATGTCTTCTCTGGTCCCTGTGGTTAAACATGTTAACCTGAATGTGTCTGGAGACCTTGTCAGCTGTAGGCTTTGTTATGTGCTTTATCTCAAATTCCTTCACTACCATCTCATGTTCTTGCCTTCTCTCCCTATCCCTGTGATGAGAGCAGTCACATTTGTCTGATTGTCCAGCCAGTACCTTCAGCTTTCTCAATTGCCAGCATCCCTTTTCTGACTCCCCAGCCTCTTCAAACTTGCACACTAATTGCGGTCATGTAATAGCAGTTCAGTGCTTCTCTGGGAGATGAGTGATGCTGATGTATCCTGGTGGTTTTCCCTCTTGCCACATCACCTCTTGTTCATTATGGACATTGTACCACCTGTCATAAATTATTTTTTCAACTCTACACCCTTTGGAGGTAGCTCTGCTGCCAAACAGGTACACTGTTGGTGATCCAGCCTCGGGGTAAAGCAAAGCTTATTTAATGAGAATAACATCTCACAGCACACTGTTTATTCATGGTGCCTTTTTCCTAATTTCCCTTAATGAAGGAGCTGATATCTCATTGATAACCATTTGCTGAAGAACTCACACTGAAGCTTCACCCTCACATTGGCAAACCTAAAAACAAAAGTCATTCAAAAATCCTTACAGTCAGCCCATATCCGGATCAGGGGCTTTATTCTGAATTCAGTTCAAATTCCTCATGGTGCCAATACAATGAAAGGTACTTGGCTTATTAATATGAAAAGAATCCTCCCTACGAAATCAGGCAGTCTGCTCCATTATGTTCGATGGCTGATATTAAATTCGTCAGACCAAGTGTAAACTCAGACACATTTAGCAATACTCAGATATTAAAGAAGGGCTGACACTGTGAAATCTCTTATTCATATTTGATTTGCTGAGTAGGATGAGGAAAATCACTTTCTCTCCAGTATTTTCCTGTGCCCTGCTCTGGCTGAATCAGATTACTTAAGGCATGGCCCTAGTGCCAGTAGCTATCAGAAACATGAGGTCAGCCATTCAGCTCTCTCAGAATTTAGAGAGGCTGGCAGGTTTATGGTATTATTGATACCCAAAAGACTTGATTGCTGTTTTATTTGAAAGAGAACTAAAAACACATAAAACACTGGCATACACCCACAGGGATAGCAGCACAGTCTTCTTTTTTCAGAAATGTGTCTCTTTTTCAGGAGTCCCTACATGCTGAAGGGAGATATCTTCATTTACCAGGCTAGGTTTGAGGTCTACAATTCTCTTCAAGGAATTTTGTTTCTTCCCCTCTTTATTCTCTGCACATCTGGAGTTTCTGCCTCTCTCTTCATGCATCCCATTGCAAGAAACAGTTTCCTAATACATCTTCACCCAGAGCATTCTTGGGAATACAACCATTTACTGAGCCCAGTGGGGGCCGTGTGGTCCAAGTGGAACAAAGCATTCCTCCCCACCCAACCCACCACAGGCAGAGAGAGCTGTGGCATGGCCAGCTTCAGTGATTGAGAAGTCACTGCTTTATCTGGACAGGCAGTACAAAGTCACAAATTCAAGAGTGAAAGCTCTTCCTGAGAATAAAACTCACCTCACCTCCAGATGAGTTTTTGTCTTGTTTTCACAATGAATGTTGAGGACAGTGGGTTTAAATGGGTGTTTGAAGGCCACATTGGGTGGACAAATGCACATGGTGCGCAGCTTTCAAGCCTCTGTAGCTGCTGGCTAATCAGGCCAGTTCCCTCTGGGAGCACACCCATCTACCCAGCAGGACTGCAGCCAAGAGAGAAGCAAGTCTGCTGACATACAGAACATAATTGGAGACCCTCAGCCTAGCTGCTGGCTCATTAATCAAGACAGATTCACAATGTACCTGACTCCTTCTCCCTGCTCCTAGTCTATAATTAGCAACTCATGCTTAGGTAGCAGCCCCAGCAAATTGCTTCCTGTCTTTGGTGACAGTAACTCGTATCTGAGAGAAGGATATGACAAAGGGAAAAAGAAAAGGGATAAATGGCTACAATAAGGCAGAAACCATTAGCGCTAAGCAACAATAACACTTTGCATCTTAGCACTAGCTTTGTCTTCATTTGTATGAGTCTCTGGTGCCTTGTTGGAATTATGGACAGATGTTAGCAGTAGGAATGCAGGTTTCTTTTACACAATAGCACCAACTTTGAGGTTTAACCCTTTGGAAAAAGCCTGAAAACTGCTGGCCCTGGACCGGGGTGCTAGGCTGCACAGACCAGCTCAAGGCTCTCAGGCAGCGGTCCCATCCTCACCATCTGAAACTGGTGAGTTTTAGTGCTTGACTGTCCTTGCTCTGTGATCCAACAAAATCACACCACCTGCACCCTTGGGGACATATTTCTCTAGATCATCTCCTTTCACTGATTCTGCAGTGAGACATCCTGGCACAAACAGAATCATGTTCTGCCTCAGGGGTGCATTTCCCCTCTGAGGTCCAACCATAGTGCCTGCAGCCCTTACAGTGGAGGTGGGACTGAGACTCTGCTTTTGGCCTGTGATCCTGCTGCTACTCATCCTGACCAGGTTCCATCATCCTGAGCCTAAGATGTGGCCCACACAAGGAGCTTTGTGGCTCTTCTAGTTAGTGACTGCCCAAGGGATATCTTCCTGCTCTTGGGCAATTTGAAATGAGTTGGTGCTGTACTGTGGTGAAATGGAAATGTTCACAGGTATGAGAACGCCACTCATTATAATTCATGGGAATTGTCATTAAATCAACACATCCTCAGGTTCTGCAAATCCCTGAATCTGTTGCTGCAAAAGAAAAAGTCAAATCTGTCTAGGCTTTTTGATTGCAAATGAGTATATTGAAAGTGTGCTTCCTTCTCTGAGAAATCAAAGCCTGTTTGATTGAAGCTCATTTTCACACAATCAGCTGGTGCAGCTCACACTTTAGACATTTTCGAATTCTTTTCAGTTTCCTAGAAAAATACATAAATCTCGAAGAAAAGTATTTTTCTTCAAAGTCATCTGTCCAGGCTTTTAGTCTCTTACCTTTTTTGCTGCCAAACTTAGATTTGATGAAAGATGAAAAAATTGTATATTTCCTCAAATGACAATAATGGGATGACCTTTCTCCTGTTTCTTCTGAATATAAATGCAATAATAAAAAAAGTGATTTGATGTCAAAGAATTAGATTCATGTCCTGATAATATTAAAATACTGTATATTTTTTTGTAAGAATAATGTCTGAATGATGCTTCTCACTTTTCTTATTGCCTTCCAGATATTTCATTTCATAGCAAGAATTCTGAAAGCCTGTCCTTCCTTTTGGCAGCTGAAAAAACTTGTTTTTTATGACTTGTCTCTCTGATGTTTTGCTCTGCAGTCTCTTTAGCCAGAAGGGTGGTTTTGTCTTGCCATGAAATATTGCTTGATGCTCACCTTTCATTCCTAGTTAGAATCTTGTTTGTAATTATTTCAAAAGCTCAAAACTAATTTAAAATGTAGGGAACACCAGAAAGCATAAAGGAGAAATTCAGCCCTTACAAAAGGGAAAGAAAGCAAAAAGAAGGGATGTGACAGAAATATAGTTCTAGTGTCTTTTAAGATGAGGTTAGTACTAAATACATAAAAAGTGTAACAATTGATCCAAAATGTCAGAATAATTTTACGTATAAGCTTTATGCCTGTCAGAAATTTGAAGGGATAATTTTCTAAGATATTACAGGGATGTAGACACACAGAAG